>NC_039264.1:6195197-6403542 GCF_003368295.1 Carassius auratus | reverse complement strand
ATGGCTATTTGCGGAGGCTTTTGTCCACCAAACCATGTTTCTGATGAAAACCAAACCGCAGAGGGTTTCAGTTTGACTCAGAAATGAGCTGCTAATGTCACACCTCAATGAATCTAGCAATAATGCATGATGGCAGACTGTTTTCTGCCATTTGCAAGAACCAATTGATTGTAAAAACATTTCAAAATCCTTCAGCTTTAACATGAAATGTATGATAACTAATCCAATACATACATTCATACATATGTAAGAGTCAGAATGTCATGGAAAAGTTCATTTATTTCAGTAATTCAACTCAAATTGTGAAACTCATGTATTAAATACCTTCAATGCACACAGACTGTAGTAGTTTAAGTCTTTGTTTCTTTTTTGATGATTTTGGCTCACATTTAACAAAAACCCACCAATTCACTCAACAAATAAGAATACTCCATAAGACCAATAAAAAAAAATAAAAAAACTGCTCTGGGAGTGTGTTCACTGCTGTGTGTGAGAGTTCACTGCTGTGTGTGTGTGTGTGCACTTTGGATGGGTTAAATGCAGAGCACGAATTCTGAGTATGGGTCACCATACTTGGCTGTATGTCACTTCACTTTGTAGGCAAAGCCCAGAAACGAGTTGTTGGCCTTCTGGAAAGTATGTTCATTTACTTTACATGGACTCAATACTTGGAAGGGGCTCCTTTTGCTTTAAATTACTGCCTCAATTCAGCGTGGCATGGAGGTGATCAGTCTGTGGCACTGCTGAGGTGGTATGGTTTTTTAGATGCACCAATCTGCATTTTTAGTCTCTTGTTTCTCATTTTCTTCTTGACAATAGCCCATAGATTTCTTTATGGAGTTCAGGTCTGGTGAGTTTTCTGGCCAGTCAAGCACACCAACACCATGGTCATTTAACAACTTTTGGTGCTTTTGGCAGTGTGGGCAGGTCCCAAATCTTGCTGGAAAATAAAATCATCATTTTCAAAAGCTGGTCAGCAGAAGGAAGCATGCATGCTCCAAAATTTCTTGGTAAACGGGTGCAGTGACTTTAGTTTTCAAAAAACACAATGGACCAACACCAGCAGATGACATTGTACCCCAAATCATCACAGACTGTGGAAACTTAACACTGGACTTAAAGCAACTTGGGCTATGAGCTTCTCCACCCTTCCTCCAGACTCTAGGACCTTGGTTTCCAAATGAAATACAAAACTTTCTCTCATCTGAAAAGAGGACTTTGAACCATTGGCAACAGTCCAGTTTCTTCTCATTAGCTCAGGTAAGATGCCTCTGACATTGTCTGTGGTTCAGGCAAATTCCTTGACACGTCTGTGTGTTGGTGGCTCTTGATGCCTTGACCCCAGCCTCAGTCCATTCCTTATAAAGTTCACTCAAATTCTTGAATCGATTTTGCTTGACAATTCTCATAAGGCTGCGTTTCTCTTGGTTGGTTGTGCATTCTTTTTCTTCCACACTCTTTCCTTCCACTCAACTGTCTGTTAAATGCTTGGATACAGCACTCTGTGAACAGCCAGCTTCTTTGGAAATGAATGTTTGTGGCTTAACCTCCTTGTGAAGGGTGTCAGTGATGTCTTCAGACAACTGTCAGATCAGCAGTCTTCCCCATGATTGTGTAGCCTAGTGAGCCAAATCTGAGAGACCATTTTGGAGGCTCAGGAAACCTTTGCATGTGTTTTTGAGTTGATTAGCTGATTGGGATGTCGCCATATTAATAATTTGTTGAGATTGTGAATTGGTGGGTTTTTGTTAAATGTGAGCCAAAATCATCACAATTAAAGAACCAAAGACTTAAAACTACTTCAGTCTGTGTGCATTGAATTTATTTAATACAAGTTTAACAATTTGAGCTGAATTACTGAATTAAATGAACTTTTCCAAGACATTCTAATTTATTGAGATACACCTGTATATATATATTATATATATATATATATATATATGAATTCTCTCCACACATAGCACGTGTTTATCAAGTACTTTCACTTCAAATTCGCTAAATCCCAGCCTCAAACCAATCAGAAATACCTGTACTTATAAAGTAGCCAGAAAGAAATTTTAAAGAAAAATATCAGACGTACTTAGATGCTTTTGCACCTGAAGTCTTCTATCTATTATATAATGGTAAAACAAGAATGTGTTAAATGATTAAAATCTAACAGGAGGCAGAAGAGCATGTATATGAAACTATACCTCATGCATAAAGAGCGTGTACTGGGAGGGTCAAACTCAGGCTTTGGGAGGATTCATAGCTTGAGAGTTTTTGATGACCAGTCTTACAAGATTTCACTGAACAACTGAAGAAAATGGTTTGCACATTTGTTTTGTTCTGGCTGTGCTGGTGGTGTTTGACTGGTAAGATATAAAAGCATTTTCATGTCATTTCACATTTAGTTACAAACTGCAACTGATTTAAGTTTTGTAAACCTTTGTTTTTAATCTGACCATATGTCTTCTCCAGGTGTGTTTGGCGAGTCATTATCAGTGACAGAGGGAGATTCTGTGCTTCTACAAAATACTGTAACTACAATACATGAAGACGACGACATACTGTGGAATTTCGGAGCTAAAAACTCTCTGATCGCTCAAATCGACAGAGGGAAACAAATCTTCCCTAATGAGAGATTCAGAGACAGACTGAAGCTGGACAGACAGACTGGATCTCTGATCATCACAAACATCACAAGTGAACACGCTGGACGTTATGAATTAGAGATAAATGGAAAAAAACTGTCAACAAAAACATTCAATGTTTCTGTCTTTGGTGAGTAACAAAATGGTTCAGTTTTTTAAACATTCTTGATTAAGTAAAGGTATATATCAGGTTCAATAAAAGTTAAAAGTTTATGCAGCTGCTTTTTCAGCCACGCGTCCCTTTGGAAAGAAAGAAAGAAAGAACTTAGATTAATTCTCTGGTTAAAACTGGGGTATTATTTGAGGTGTAAAGAGTTTTAACTCATTGTTACGCCCGTTTAAGGGTGCTGTATATGTCTACGGCCATTTAAGTATTTTATTTGAGTATTTTAACATTTACAGATCGTCTGCATTTACTTAAATTGTGAAAGTGTCTCTCTGTATATATTTTTTACAATTATTATGCTGCAAATGCTATGAATTTAGTATAAATTGTACTACAACCATAAAAATATTGTAATGTTTAATCATTTTATATCTTCATTTGACAGAAACACTCACCTTGTGTCAGCACACTACACCAAAAACAAGATTGTTGTGTACATGTCTCTATACTGTTTGTTCTCTTACTTTTCAGCCCATCTACCCGTTCCTAACATTACCAGAGACTTTTCACAAAACTCATCATCATCATCATCATCTTCATCAGGGCAGAAATGTTCATTGTTGTGTTCAGTGGTGAATGTGGGTCATGTGACTCTCTCCTGGTACAAAGGAAACAGTTTATTGTCCAGCATCAGTGTGTCTGATCTCAGCATCAGTTTCTCTCTACCTCTGGAGGTGGAATATCAGGAGAAAAACAGCTACAGCTGTGTGATCAACAATCCAATCACAAACCAGACCACACATCTGGACATCACACAACTCTGTCAGACACATTTAAGTATGTCATCAGTGATATACAAGTTATATAGCACTGAACACTGTTGTATAGCACTCTCACTAATGGCTTCATTTTGTTTCATCACAGATCAGGGCCCACCTTTATTGTACATAGTGTTGCTATCTGCTGCTGGATCTCTGTTGATTGTAGCTGCAGTCGTGATGTGCTGCATCTGCAGGAAATGTAGAAAAACAGGTAGCAAAGGAGGCAAATCAACTATATTTTTAAGACACAAATGTCAAAATAATTTTGAACCTTTATCATTTTAAACCCGTCTGTGATCATTGTTAATGCAGTCCAGACCCAGGAAGAAGACGGAACTGATTCAGCATTGTGTAAACCAACAACTCGAAAAGCGGTAAGATCATTCATGAGTGTGTTGCAAGAAAATGCATTGCAGTCAGTTAGTCTGATTGAAGCTTGATGTTTGAAGTTTTGTGTTCAATATGCATCAGGCAGTCAGTGAACAGACCTGGGTGATCTATCAGCCCAACCGTCATCAGTATTACCTTCAGTATACAAGGAACAGATCAAAAGAAGAGTATGTTTTATGCGCTTTCATGCGTATGTGCTGTTTGCACATCAGTTTTTCCATTTTGCAGACCTAAAAAAGAATGATATAAAAAAGTATTAAAATATGATTTGTAGTTTAATCACAGTTATTTCTGATATACTTTTTTACCGTACAGACTATAGAACAATTCTATATAAAACAATAGTGGATTTAATATAACAATTATCGTCTAATGTAAAAAATGTAGCCTGTTTTTAGCATGTTTTTAATGTAACCTTCTTTAAATACTTCAAGAGTAATTTATGTAATTTTATATTAATTATTTAAAATAATTAAATTAACCATGTGATCTCTATTCCTTGTGTTGTTCAGTACGGTCCATCTAGAGTAATGCAAAACTTTTTAAATTAAATTGTTTAAGAATTAAGGAATTGGTAGCTATAATGATTTATACTTTTAGCTATTATCACTAAATATCTTTTGTATAGTTTCTGACCCAACACTGTTGTCAACCTTTTTTGTGATGGAGACATATAAGTGGAGCAAAATAATGAGAGCTCGTCCTCTTTTATTTAATTTTCTGAAATCTGCTCAGAACACAGGTGCCAATTAGTAAACAACTTGCAGATTGTCGATTTATTTGTAGATTGATTTTATCTTAATGCACACAGCACTGTCACGGAGAGGTTACGGAAAAGAGAATCAATAAAAACTAACACGTGCGATTAAATTAAATTTAAGAGTCATTTTAATTTTAAATATACGTTCACACACTGAGATTATTACTGTATTAGTATTAACACTGTAGGACATCATTCATTTGAACAAAAGCCGGTAACAGTGGACGTCTACTCAACAATAACAACTTAATGTAAATTAACATAGACTAACTGTAGATGTGTGTGTAAACAATGATCTGTCCCCATTACATTAAAAATGTACGGTAAAATAATCACACTTGCCTACTTTTCGATTACATTTAGATGACTTTTGACCTAACTCGTTTATCACATTGATTTAAATAAGAAGATTTTGTAAAATATTGATGGAAAAAAATACAAGAAATCTTCCATTTGTGTATTTAACAACATGAAGTGCATTAACATTAGGCTTACATAACATTAGGGATTCCCAAACTGGGCTTCGTACTGCAGGGGGTTTGTGAGTGAAATGAAAAGCTAATAATTATTAAATCATACAAATTTTATATATATATATATATTTGTAAGCCTAAGTGTTTTATTTTATATACATATGCTTATCATGTGACCATGTCAGAACCAATATCAGAGAACCATGAACATGCAAATGCAATATTTATTTTAAACTCTCAGGGAGTACTTCCAGTAAATATATAGTTGAAAGAGATTTAGATGTCAAAATAAGTTTGACAATACCTGCATTACAGGTAAGTAAGAAAGCATGTGAATTTGTGCATTTGAATGTGCTTGAAAGACAAAAGCCTTCAAATGACGTAGTAATATATGGTTATATAACAGAGGTTAGTAGTTGATGCAATGTTCAAACACTTCTTAAACCTGAAATGATTTTTAGTAAAGTGCAGAGGTCAAATGTTGTGAAGCCACCTGACAAGTGACTGGTCTTTGTGTGAATGCCGATAAACAAAAATCAGCACACTTACATTACTGCTCTCAAAAAAAAAAACAAAAAAAAAAACATTTGAGTGCTACACTTCAGCCAGATGTGGTCTGTGGTCTACTAATTTAAATAAATAACCTTTTACCTGTGCTAGAGTCTGTCCTCGAGCTGCAGCTGCTCCACGGTATATACAATTAAATTACTCCGAGGTGAACACAACTTCAGTGGCCACATACTTGTAGATGTGCTGAGACAAGTATCTTTGCTGTTACTTTTGTGTATGAAAAAAAAGAAAAAAAAAAGTTTTCAGTAGTGAGAAAACTTCAGAACTGAAATAAGCTGTTTGATGTTTTAACTGTTTAAAAAGTGAAGCGCTAAACTAAATTTTTGATGTAATTTCCTCTTTCTGTTCCATGTTAGCATCTTTTCTGTAGCAGTGTTTCTAGAAACGTCAGTATTTGTAGATTAAAAATTGCATGCTTAAAATAATAAAGCAATGTTTTGATATGCTATCATTTAAAAAAAAGAGAGAGTTAATCAAAATACTCCTTATAATTCCTCGAGACAATCATATGTGTTTATATATAAAAAAAAATAAATAAAAAAAAATCTCCCACACACCAGCTTTGCTTTCATCTGTAGCCTCGATCACTGATGTACAAATCTGTCGTGTAGTGACAGTTTCCGTTCACCATTCATAAATCATAACTGAGAATAAATTATTCACAGGCTAAAACGAGAAGCTTTACGCACAAAGGTTTGGAGTAAAAATAATGGAAAATTACATTTAGTGATCTATTGGAAGTATTACTTAGACTAATCATTTTATGTAAAAAGTAGGCCTGTTATTATTTTTTTATTGCATCAGAAAGATTCCTGACTGAGTTTGTGTTTTCTTGCAGAAATCAAAGTCGAATGCCGTGTATGAAAATGTCCCCAGAAAACGATGATAAGACGTTTATCTAGCAGAATGGATTCTCACAGGACCCTGACTCACAGCTGTCTGTGTTCACAGTCATTCTCTGCCAGGATGTCATTCTTCTCTCAGTGTAGTTTTTGCTCTTTGTATCACATCTTGGCTTCATCTTTGCATTTTTTTTTTTTTTTTTTTTGCTGTTGGTTTTTGTATTCGTTTAATTTAGTGGTTCAAAATAGTAGATTATGAACATACAAATACATTACAAGTTTCTTTTTTTAATGATTTTATGAACTACATTTTAAGTCATTTAAGCCTTTATTTATGGAGTGCTTTATACAACACACGTTGTGTCAAAGCAGGGCTTGTACAGGGCTTTAAAACACATTTTCTTTGGACACTGCAAAAAAATAAAATAAAATGTTTCTAAAAATATTGCGCTAAGTGCGCAAGGCACATTGTTTTGGTTTTCTGCTGAGGTTGCTGTACAGATTTTGGTGAGGGGTGATGACACTGAAATAACATTTCTAAAAGCATTTACACATAAAACAGAACCATAATAAATATCTCGTTGTACTTATAAACTCCTGATAAAAAAAGCTAAAAAGCTTTAGTTACAAAGGAAAAGGAAAAACAATTGACAAAGAAAGTATAATTTTACAGATGAAGACATTCAGGATGAAGTAGCAAACATCTGAACTTTACAACAAAGTGCATATTTGTGTTATATCAGTAAAAATAATTCTTTACATTTATATAGCACTTTTCTAGACACTCAAAGCGCTTTACATAGACAGGGGGTATCTCCTCATCCACCACCAGTGTGCAGCATCCACCTGGATGATGCGACGGCAGCCATATTGCGCCAGAACGGCCACCACACACCAGCTTACTGGTGGAGAGGAGACGGAGTGATGAAGCCAATCAGTAGATATGGGGATTGTTAGGAGGCCATGATGGTCAGAGGCCAATGGGCGAATTTAGCCAGGATGCCGAGGTCACACCTCTACTCTTTCCGAAAGACATCCTGGGATTTTTAATGACCACAGAGAGTCAGGACCTCGGTTTAACGTCCCATCCGAAGGACGGTGCTTGTTGACAGTATCGTGTCCCCATCACTACACTGGGGCACTAGGACCCACACAGACCACAGGGTGAGCACCCCCTGCTGGCCTCACTAGCACCTCTTCCAGCAGCAACCTAGTTTTCTCAGGAGGTCTCCCATCCAGGTACTGACCAGGCTCAGCCCTGCTTAGCTTCAGTGGGCAACCGGTCTTGTGCTCCAGGGTGATATGGCTGCCGACGGACTTACAGACTTACAGTAAACAGACTTGGGAATAAAACATTCATTTGTTAAAAAAAGCTCATGCTGCTTCAATAAACACATTTAGAAGTTAATATATAACAAAATATTTATATAACAAAAAAAAAACAACAACACTTATTTGGCATTTTGCTCCAGTTACTAGAGTTCCTGTTCCTACAGGTTCAGTTCCTGAGATCCAGTTCCCAGCGTTTTGATCAAAGACACTATGGTGATAATTCATGGATCAACACTTGCAGGATTTGAAACTTTAGCCACAAATCTGTGACCTCACAAACAAACATTTACTAATATTCTAAAGTATAAACAAATGCAAGGGTAATTTCACTAAATATGTTATATAAATATATATATATAGCTGTAAATAAATTGTTGTGTAACGAGTGGGCCTTGGAAACGGGGCCGCCTCCTTCCCACGAAAGAACTTTGTTACATTGGTGCTGAAACCCGGGAAGGAGGAGGATGGAACCGGCAGACAATCAAAATGAAGTTTAATAATAAAATAAACACAAAACAGCACGACAGCCCCTCACGGACGACTGTGGCGCACAAACAAAATCAAAACATAAAATAAATCCAGGCCTGGTCTTCTCTCGTCCTTCATTGTTGTCGTTCCTCTTTTGTATCCTTCCAATCTCCTCCATGAGACGCAAGACCACGCAAGAACACTCATTTCCAATCACTCCACCCGCCCCACTCGTCACATTGTGTAATTACATTTTTCTCATGCAAACTTAATCAAGTGAGTTCTTTACTTTTAAAATGCATTCATCATAATGAAATGTCTATATATCTATATTTACAATGAAAGTAATACTTTTTTAATTGAAAGATTAGTGAACAGTAAGGTAGATAAGGGGTTAAAAATGAACCGGCTCTGATGCAGTTGCGTCGGCTCGCCGGATTTGGCCAGAGTATGTATCTTATCTTTTTTTTTTTATTTATTTTTTTTTTTTAAAGTTTTCTATTTTAGTAAAAGAAAACATGAAATTTAGTCATGCTGCACAATGGTTTAACGGATCATCATGATTACTTTGCTCAATCTCATTTCTTGATTTACTATATTTTTCATACAATTTTTTTTGGAATAAAAAAATAAAACAGGATTTTAATAAATTAAAACCTAACTGTAGTCTATTAGTCTGCTGAAATCTAAATCTCTTATATAATAAGCTATATCTAAGCTATTTCTCTTTGTGCAATGTCCACTTATCTCATTCCCAAATCCTCTCTCCATGTTTCTTTTCAATGAAAATATTAAAATAAAAAACAGGCTTATGTTAATGTCTCACTGGCTGCCTCAGACTGATTTGACGACAGTTCATTAAGAGGCTTTGCCTCTACAAGCTCAGACTGATTTGATGATGATTCATGAAGATTGTTCAACTCTACAAGCTCAATCTTATTTGAGGATTCTTCAACACCAGTTGCCTGTAGAAAAATAGAAAATAAATAAATAAAACAGATAAATATTAAGCTAATTTGATAAACATTATAATTATTTATTGGTTCTGTAAATATCTTGCAATATGGTCACTGACATAAATGTTACATGTTCATTTTGAATCATTTGTATTCTTTTTTTTTTTTTTTTTTTTACTTACAGACCACCGTAATATCTTATGGTAAAAAATAAAATGGAAAATGTAATAAATCAATACATTTATATTATAACAGAGGTGGACAGTAATGAAGTACATTTTCTTGAGTACTGTACTTTTCCTTAATATAATTTTATCAGGAAACTTGCTAATTCAACTTCACTACATTATACACAAATGTCATACTTTTTTTACTCTGCTACATACATTTATATCAAGGTCCCCAAGTAGAAAGTCGTTATATGTAGCAGTTTTTCCAGTGTGTGCATTTTCAGTTTCACTGAACCCTTTTTTTTCTAACCACTTAAATTTATTTAACACGCCTTAATTGTAACTTATCAGGTTATATTTTAGTTTACACATGGTCAAATATGTTTTTTTTTTTTTGTTTATACATGATTTAAATCTAAAAATACTTTAGTTGAACTACTTTCACTTTAGTAAAACCATATTAATGTTTATAAGGGACTGCCAGTTACAGGCTGTTGCACGCATAAACTGCTACCTTTTTTGACTGTGTATGATTTATATTAACATTAGAGAACATAACATGATCAATATTATCTTTCAACGTTCAATTTCAATGTAACTGCACAACCTATATACGCTAATTTCAATTTATTGCGAAATAGCTCAATCATATGTATTTTTTCTGTCCTCTGATAAGCATTGTTCAGGGCTGCCGTTCCCAAATGATTTAATGCTTTCTTATGATACTTTTGGGAAACTCAGCCCTGTTTAAATGCACCGTCAGAAGTGAGTAAATGCTCTCTGTGATGGATCGGTTCTGTCTCGCAACATTTGCATGTTCAGTTGAGAAGGAAAATAAGGCACATCTTTATAATGTAGTGTGAAAAACTGTGTTCACCACATTGATTTCAAAAAGACAACTGTATGTGATGTCTTACATAGGCCGAGTGCAACGATCAAAGATCATAGAACATAAATGATCGGCATATGGTAAATAAAAATTACCTACACCTTGATCTACATGACAAAGAAAATGTAGTTTTATTCTGTGTGAACTCGCACGTGTTAACTTATTAAAGCTCTTTGGAAAATTAACCATGTTTTTACTATAGTTAGTTATTATTTTTATTATTGGTATTAGCAGTAAAATCACAGTTTTCACAAACTGACTATTCTCTTAGTATAGTAACCATAATTATGCTATTTGTAGTAAAACTAAAGTAACCACATATTTAACATAGTTGCATTATAGTAACTATAGTTTAATATTTGTAGTTAAACTATGGCAATACAAATGCTAGGCTAATATATCCATCAAAAATGGCTGCTATTACCATACATAAAAAACCTTACTACTCAGGCCCACTTGTAAATTGCTGCTAAAACCTGGTCAAGGAAGTATACAAATACGAACATTTAATAAATACTTTTTATTTTTATTTTATTTTTTTTTACTAATTATCAGTAAGTAGCTTTTTAACTTTTTTACAACTTTGGAATCTAAACTGGAAATCAATAAGAATTTAAATCAATAAGCAGAATCGGAGTCAGAATGGATACAATTCAAACATTACTCAACCCTAGCCACATGTTGTGAAGTTCACTGATTTTTGAGTATTTTATGAACACTAATCAGTTGATGGCAGAATAAAAAAAAAAAAGATGGTTCTTTGGCACAATGTGCACACCCATGTTCATACTGAGCGAGTATACGTTCCATTTTACTGAAAAGACTAAAGATTTGTTTTCTTTTCAGTGTTCAGTATTGAAATGAGTTCAACGTAGCTGTACGAGTGTTAAATAAAAAACAAAGATGATTATCTTCATTCAGTTGTTCAGTTTCTATAGGTTTGGTAACATCTTAATTCCAAAGATAATACAAGCTAATCAGTGTATTGTTGCATTGATAGCATAAGATGTTGTAAAGGCTGATTTATACTTCGGAGTCAAAACAACACTGTGGCGTAGCCTGACGTGCACCTCTCCAAATAACAAGCATCTTATTTATTATAAAATTAAAATGTAGCATTACATCACTTTGTTTTCCGCGACAAACAGTTGTTCTGCCATGGTACAAGTCTTTGTGGAGATTGAAAGAATGTCATCTTTTGTTCCGTTGTCTCTTTTTTTTGTAGTTTTAATAAATGATCTGTTATTTGATATCTATTTGCCGCCGTCACGGCTAATGCATCTCTGACCAGCTGCTGCTTGTTCAGCATTTGCCGTCATACTGCGGGTTACACCAGCAACATGCCCGTGGACACTACCGTTTGCATGTGTACTGCACATCGACACGGACAATGGCGAAGAAGTATAAATGAAAACTGATGCACATCCTACGATGAAGGCCCGACGCAGAAGTATAAATCAGCCTTAAGTATACAACAATGTGACAATAAAACAATACATAATGTAACAGAATGAGAGCTGTGATGTCTCGAAGAGTTTTTATAAAAATGATTGGTGTTTTTAAGCAATATTTATTTATTTTTATTTTCTAGTCAGTCAGTTTCAGTTCACATTGTATCTCACCTGATGACTTTGCTGAGTCCTGATGTCTGTTAGAAAAATAACTCGAATTAAACACACAATACTTGGGTTAACTTGTGTAAAAAAAAAAAAAAAAAAAAAAAGCCTTTAAGATTGTTTACACAAATCTCACATTTCCATCTTGTTAAATCAGCTGTGTGTAACACTCACATTTCCTTCTTGAATGGCACTTCCAGGAGTAAATTAAACCAGCAGATGCAACCAAGAACACCAGAGCAGCAGAAACACCAGCATATATTCCTCTCCGATCAGCTGAGAACATAGAGTCATTATTATAACTGGACAACTGATAATCTGATGATAATATGATAACATTGATGTGAGGGGAGGAAGGCATGGTTACACCCCAAGCTTAAGACCAATGTGCAACCTTTCTAAACCTCACTTATTATTATTTTTACTTTTTTTTCTTCTTTTTTTTTTGTCAACCACAATGAAAACATTTACTGTGTTGATTTAAACATTTCAAACTGGATTGTAAAACTGTTCAAGGGAAAGTTGACTGAATGACTAAATGATACTCACCAGTGACCGTTACACTGAAGCTCTTTACACTGGTGACGCGGATTGAGCTGTAGCTGGTGATCTGTAGTTGATAAAGTCCAGAGTCTGTTGTTCTGCTGTTTCTGATGGTCAGAGATCCAGTCTGATGATCCAGCTTCAGTCTGTCTCTGAATCTGTCTTCAGCACCTTTACACTGAACATCTGTACAGATTTCACTCTGAACTCCAGTGATTATAGTTTCATTAAAATGCCACATTAAATTGTCTGGTTTGTTTATTACATGAGTGTATAATGTAACAGATTCTCCCTCCTTCACTGACTTTGTCTTCATTTGATCTCGTTCAGCAGCAGAAACACCTGAAACAAACCAACAGCTGCTGGAGGATCTTTTTGTTGAAAACAACAAACAAACTACACAAAATGAAAGAACTGTGGATGTGAGTTAAAACAGTTAAAACTAAGAACTAGTTGATGAAGAAAAATAACATTATTTTGTGTAATGAAATGTTTGTGGTTTAAGGTTCAAAAACACATTTTCTACATGCTGTACATTATTGTTTCTCCTCTATGCCCCGCCCTCTGAAACGCTTGATTTTTACAGAACTCAATGGTCTGAAAAGCGAGGTGGGCTCTGATTGGCCAGCTATCCAGTGCATTGTGATTGGCCGAATTCCTCAAGGGTGTGACTGAAATGTTACGCCCCTCACCAAACTGTGATGCCCTGTCTGGCTGGAGTGAAGCCACAAAAACAGTAAATGCCATTATAAACTAATACATTTGATCCATTCAGTGAGGACAATCATATGATGTCGACCCGGGGCTGGACTCTGCTTCATCCGTGCTATCAGTCATATCTTCTAGTGACAATCTAAGTTTATTGTCAAATGGAGTTTGAAAAGCTGCACGTTCGATTTTCCACATAAGCTGCTGACAAAAGCAGACAAAAATGCACACAATTACGCTAAAATGTGCAGTTATGGCGAGTTACCTCGTAAACACGGTCTTAAACGAGTCCTAAATGACTGTAACATGTTGGGGGGAAAAGCGAATATGTGTGTCAGATCTGTTGCATGTGCATCAGGTTTTAAAGAGATAGCTCTGCTTTTAAAGTCTGTCATTGATGTAAATCAAAGAACAAAAGAAAAAAGGAGAAATCACTACACTGCTCTAGTCGCTGATTAACTTTTGTAGTTTGAATAAAGATTCATTTATATTCATTTTATGTGTTTTAAATTCACTTAAATGTAAAGTTGTTTTTTTTCAAGTGTTAAGAAAGAATGGCTTTCAATTATACTGTAATGTTGAAAGACTATAATTATTGGCTAAAACTGAGGGAAAATGAATTTACGAGAGATATTGATAAGATTACTGGTATCAATGACACTGGCCTTTGTTAACAGTACGCTACTTGGTAAAAAGATGCCATTAAACTGTTTAAAATATACTGTCTTTGTTATTTGCTCATTAATTTTGAGGTTCAATGTGAAATTATACTAATAACAAATATATTAATATGCAATTAAGCACAGTTACATAAAAATGTGCGATTAATTAGTTATTTCTTAATCGATTGATATCACTAATGTTAACATTTCAAATATGTTACTCTTGGTATATTATTTGTTTATTTTACAGCTGAATATGCCCCATAAAAAATAAAAAAATAAAAAACCCTACCCAGCCCACTTAAAATTTTAATTTCAATAATCCGGCCCTCAAATGAAACTAAACTGAATAGCCTTGCTTTAGTCTCTGCAACTTTACAGGTCTTCTTTATGCACCAAGAGCTTGTTACACTCCAAAGACAAATGAAAACTTGAAATCACATCATATGACCCTTTAATTATACTCAACTAACCTAAGTTAAATTAAATTTCACTTCAATGTGTTTTTGAAGGAATTATCTTTTCTGTAAACTATATCTATGTGAATTCATATAAGATGAAAACACATCTGAATGTCACTGAAAAAATATCACAAAAACACTTTAATAATGTGATTTAAAACATAAAACATAATGACTCACCAGTGACAGTAACACTGACAGTCCTCTGGATGAAGCTGCTGCTGATGATCTCTTTTTTATATTCTCCAGAGTCTGTGTTTGTGATGTCTCTGATGGGCAGAGATCCAGTCTGATGATCCAGCTTCAGTCTGTCTCTGAATCTCTCAGTACCTTCATTATTACACTGAACATCTGTACAGATATAACTGAGGTTTCCACTGATTTTAGCGATGAGAATGCCATTAAAACGCCATCTAATCTCTTCTTGTTGGTTTGTTTCAACATCAGTGTGTAAAGTGACTGAATATCCCTCCTTCACTGATACTTTTCCTGAATCAACAGAACAACCTGAAGAAGAAATCAACAGTTCATTACAAGTCAAACAGAAAACTACAGGGAACCCTGTCCTGAAGTGGTTAAGAATGAATACGATCAAATCTGTCTCTAAAACATTTCAGAGATAATTTACACCTGGTCTTTTTACAATCGAACAGCTATCTGAACAGAGAAAAGACATGAAGTGTGATGATTAATGCTCTTTTTCACCATGTTAAGATAAAATGTCAAAATTTTCTACAAATATGGTTTAAACTTTTAATCCTACTGTCTGAATCTCCTGCATAAATAACATGTTTTCTTGACATTTCTATTCATTCAGCAGAAACTAAAAGCGACTCACATCACATTCAGTGTACACTGATCAGTTTATGCACAAATGTCTTGACTTGAAAGTATAGGAAAGTAAATAGAGTGAGTAAATAGTGTAGAGTGAGTTTATCTCTTGTCCTCACTGACACCACACCTGCACAAACACCAGACACAACTGAAGTGATCAGTTCATTAAGAGCCAAACAATCAGGAAAGAGCTGTAAAAATGTTTTTCTCCAGATCATAAAGATTGTGAGTAGTCAAATATGTCTGGATTCATAATGTAACATACAGAAACAAACAGCAGAAGAACATCAGGTAATATACATACAGGCTTCATAAAAAATAATACATTGTAATGGTATTCTTAAAGCATAATATAATGAATGCCTAATGCATTATAAAAAATAAGGGGTGTGATTATCCCTCGAGACGAGACATGAGACTCAGTTCACAACAATAAGACGAGAAGATTTTTAGACTTTTTTTTTTTTTTAAGAAATCCTAAATGAAGAAATAGAAGGGGAAAATGTAAAACATGTAGAAGGATTTCGAAATCAACTTGTGCTTTATGGATTTAAACATCTATTATATATCTATATAACATATCTATTATATGCAGCAACAAACAACATGTAAACTAGACCTGCACGATTCTGGATGAATTAAGAATCATGTTGGTTTTTTTTTTATATAAACACTGGAGATCATGATTCTCACAATTCTGAAGAAAAAAATATTAGAAAACTAAACTAAATAAATTTACTAGTGGTTTGACAAACTGTTCATTGCTTAAGTATTCAAAAAATATATTAATTTGAAAAATAAATAAATGAAGGAGTCAGTGTCCTAATTCAAATAAGACTTGTTACACTAATGGAATAGAAACGGGCGGTTGTCGCCACCTGGTGGCAGAAGAGTATAAGCGGTAGAATACATACACATTTTAAGAAGCTTTCGTTTGATCGCTGCTGTAGAGAATAAGTGCAAATACCCAAACTGTTTATCCTAGTACTTATTTTAATTAAATGTATGTAACACCGAAATAATAATGTGTGGTTGAAAATACTTTTTATGTTGCTCTTTCTGGATTAGCAGCAGCCTGAATGATTCATTAACAAAGCGACAAAACGTGTTTCTACAGCTCCACAAACACTCGTGATGTCAAACAGCTGTAACAAACGTAGCTGAATCGTTGTCTTTTATGTATAAAATTGCGTGTGTGTTTGAACTGAAATAGCGATCTTTAAACGATTGTGCAGCTCTAATGTAAACTTAAAATGGTTTGTCAAATTCTCGCGAGAAAACCTTATAATGTTGTATCTCATAAATATTAATGAGAACAGTTTTAATATATTATAATATTTACTAATTTGTAGTTATACTTTAAAATAATAATAATAATAATAATAATAATAATATTTTCTATCAAACAGCCAATTAGATCAGATATCAGATCAAATTCATATGTATTATGACACATTTGCTTTGATAGTTTTATTGTAATCTCAGTTTGATTATTTTTATGGTATCCTTAGACAGCTGTTGATAAGTAACTCTGCAACTACATATCAACTAGCGGTCATTAGAGTATTAGTATTTTATTTGGGGGCAATGCTTGATTCACACACTATAAATCTAACTCACTCATTATCAGTTTTATTTGCTGTAGCTGTTTTGCTTACATCATACCAATGATTTTACCCTTCTATGATTTTTAACTGTAACAGCAGCAGGTGTTCATTTGCACTTTACCATTTAAAGTCTTACAGGACTAAATGGCATACTTAATGTGCTGTGTGAGCGCAACAAGCCGACTCACTAGCTTAGGACTTCAGAGTTCTTTTGTACTCAACACTAAACGTCAGTGAATAAAAGTCTTGAATCCAAAGTTCTTCGTTTGACTGTTTAATTACAAATCTTAAAACATAAAAAACGTAGGATATTTACTTTTCTTACAAATTAACTGTGCAGTTTTGCATAGGTCAAAAGACTGTGTTGCTCCAAAAGTCCAGTGGCTTCTGACTGTTTCATAAGGTTCTATTTCTTTTATAATAAATCTAACAGCCAATCAAATTACGTTATACTACATCACTGGCTAACTGTTTACATTCCAATTTCTACGTTTTTTGCAAAACAGGTTTTTCTCAGATTTTACAAAATAAACTCAAAATATTATTACTTCCATAGAAATGGCTTCAACATATCCCGGTCCCTAATTGACTAGGCTTTAACATATCAATTCTCAACTTAAATTTTAAACTGAAGTCATTTACACTCTTACATTTAACACTTTCTAAATTCCTTTTAGCAAGAACCTTCTTCTCTTCACAGGAAAGTATGTAAAGGTAAACAGTAACTGGTAAGTATAAACAACTAAATACTTCTCACAGACTATTCAACTGATAGTTTCTACTCTATTTAAGTCTTTCTCTTCTTTCTTCAGTCTTCTCCCTGCAACAAACAGAGTTTAGTTATGGGTCTTTGAATGATGCTGGTCTTCGTCCGAACTTCAGCACTTCTGACAATGCCTTTAGCATCGGGCATCACCCTCATAATTCTGCCTAACATCCAGGAGTTTCTTGGCAGGAACGAATCTGCGACGAGGACAACATCTCCAACCTTGAAACTTCTCTTTAAGCCGAGCCATTTTTGCCGCTCTTGCAGAAGCGGTAGGTATTCGTGAGTCCATCTTCGCCAGAACAGATCTGCCATATATTGTATTTGTCTCCAGCGCCGGCGAGCGTAGACATCCTCCTTAGTAAACACACCAGGTGGAAAACTAGGCTGTGTTTTCAACACGAGCAGATGGTTCGGCGTCAGTGGCTCGAGGTCGTTGGGGTGATCTGTGTTTGTGGTTAATGGTCTCCCATTGATGATGCTCTCAACTTCGCATAAGAGAGTGTGTAGTCCTTCATCTTCTAAGAGTTGTTGCTTCACAACAGAGCTCTGCACTTTTCGCACTGTACGAATTTGACGTTCCCAGATACCGCCGTGGTGAGATGCAGCAGGCGGGTTAAAGATCCATTGCACACCCTTTCTCATCATGACTTCATTAATGCGAGACTGATCCAGCTCTGCCAATGCCTCACGCAGTTCTCGTTCAGCGCCGACAAAGTTGGTGCCATTGTCGGAACGAATAATTGACACTTGACCTCTTCTGGCTTGAAAACGCCGTATGGCATTAATACATGAATCAGTGTCAAGAGAATGGGCTACTTCTATATGCACTGCCCTAACAGTTAAACATGTAAAGAGCACTCCATAACGCTTAACCTTTGCACGTCCTCTTCTGACCTCGAAAGGTCCAAAATAGTCTACACCCGTGTTGGTAAAGGGTGGTTTATCAGGAAGCAGACGGTCTTGAGGCAAATCCGGCATTTTCTGCTCTCCTGCCTTGGCATGTAGTCTTCTGCAGAGGTTGCACTCTGAAATTACTTTTCTTGCTGCTGCATTGGCTCTTGGTATCCAATACCGTTGTCGTAATATGGCTAAGACATGATTCCTACCTCCATGTCCACACTCTTGATGAATGTGGTGGAGAAT
Organism: Carassius auratus; assembly: GCF_003368295.1. Lineage (NCBI taxonomy): Eukaryota > Metazoa > Chordata > Actinopteri > Cypriniformes > Cyprinidae > Carassius > Carassius auratus. Next base: position 6,384,789 of record NC_039264.1, on the reverse strand, counting down.
GAGGTGAGCTATTCTGTGCTGTTTATGCAGAATGGCAGGATGCTTGGCCTCTTCAGGCATCGCCGATCTGTTCAAACGTCCTCCTACTCTCAACACATCTCCTTGCAAGTATGGATCCAGCTTGAAAATAGAAATTTTCTTTTTCACACGGGAGCCTGCCAGCTGCAAAGCTTGTATCTCCTCCATGTAAGTTTGTTTCTGGCTGTATTTAACAAGTTCAATTTCAGCTCTGGATAGATCTTCCACGGTAAGTATTGTTTATTCCAGGTTTTTCTTGTACATCACCATTTGCTGTTCAACTATAGATCTGCATTTCTCTGGATCATTCTCATTCTGCTGTATGTTCTGCTCAAACTCTTTTCTCTTCTCGCTCAGGTGCCGCAACGTCCTTCTCAATTGCAAAATCCAGGCTGCTGCCTTTTTTAGCTTATGTCAACTGGAGTAATACTCAAAGAGCTGATTCAGTGGATCTGTGCATTCATTTGAGTTTGTGCATGACACTGCAGCGGATGTCTTCACCTCAACATCATCTTCAGTCAGGTAAGGCCATTGTTCAGGTTGTTTCGGCCATTCAACTTCTTCTCGCAGGAAACTAGGCCCCTGAAACCAGCTCTTACTTTCCATGAAGCTCTGGATCTTTAAACCTCTGGAAGCCTGATCTGCTGGGTTTTGTGAGGTGTTGACATACTTCCACTGAGAAGATGTAGTCGCTTCTCTAATGAAAGAGACACGGTTGGCTACAAACGTTTTGAAACGAAGGGCATCATTCTCAATGTACTTTAGTACTGTTGTACTATCCGTCCAGAAGACTGACTCCATCAGGGGAACTTCAAGTTCTTCTTTCAACATCCGATCGATCTTGACTGCAACCATTGCTGCGGTTTTTGCTGCCGAAAACAGATATTCTGTGATAAAGTAATCCATATGAAAACAACGCGATGTCTGTTTTTCACGTCTCCCTTCTGTTGAAGCCATTTCTATGGAAGTAATAATATTTTGAGTTAACAGCCGCTTTAGTTTTAAAGTAGACATGTCAAGCTTTCTATAGATATCTCTCTCATGTCTCTTCGTTGAGTATTCAAGGAGTTACACTTCATTTTAATGAAGTGTTTGTAAATGAAGATCAGCGCAGGCGAAGGCTGCAGACAGCACACATACTGATAAGACGCTCGGGAGAAAACAAACACATAACTTCATAATCATACTTCGCGTTGTGATTCGGAGATGCTCGTTGGTCTAAATAAAGTTGGTAATGAACCCTCTTTTATGGCCAAACGCTTTGAAAATCCCGCCGTGTACTCACCGAGATTAGAAAAGCAGTCATCAGTGAAATGTTGTGAACACAACAAGGATTTGTTGTACTGCTCTGGTATTGTGGTAAAAATGAGTTTTAGCCATTGGTTCTTCTGATCTTCATTCTTTGGCAGTGGAAATAAAAAAAACTTGCCTTTACAATTAAAAACACACTGTCTCCTCGACATGATGCTCTCACACCAAACAGAGCATCTGTGTGGGGGGTGGGGCAGGTCAGAGGTCAGTTTCTCCCAAGACGGTAGGCGGAGATTATTATGCAAAGTGTTCCTAGTGACGTACATAGAGATGGGCAAAAGATTTGAAATCTATAACGACTCGTTTCAGCGATTCAGAGTCGACTCCTTACTTTAGAAGCCAATAACTTTATAAATCGTGTACTTTTTGGTTTAATTACTTTGCACATCGTTTACACTGATGGACAGCTACAGCATACACTGTAATACAGGTAATGATTTCCCATCTGTGTGGCTCTTGAACTGATATCTGAGTATTGTTTTATATTATTAAACACACACATGCAGGAGGTAAAAGTAGACAATACTCACATTATTTGTTTGTTCTTCTGTGTTTCCTTCAGATGAAGAAGATCCCGACTGCAGCTACAATCAACAGAAGTGAGACGTGAGCAAGTGAGCAGTTGGGGGTTCGATGCCTTGCTCAAGGGCACCTAAGTCGTGGTATTGAAGGTGGAGAGAGAACTGTTCATGCACTACACCCACCCACAATTCCTGCCAACCTGGGACTATAGAATAAATAGAATAATTCTGAATGAAAAAATAATTCTGAATGAAAACATGATCATAAAGGGTATAGTCTGTGAAACAAGCCGTCTCTCTGATAAATTATTTTAAAAGAAAATGAAGAATATAATTTTCCTTTTTTTTTCTGTTTGAGTTAATTATTTATTTTATTTTTCTCTCATTATGAGTATATTATTTGATGTATTTTATTTTTTTCACCCAAGCATCGATGCTCCACACTTCAGTTTGTGTTGAACTACTGTGCCAACCACAAATAAACAATAAAAAGAAGAAGAACGGGCTTCTGCATATTAAATATGTGGAGGAAAAATGTAAGAAGGTATTAACCCTGATTAAGATTAGGTGTCTTACAGGAGTGGAATGGGGAGCTGATTATGAATCTTTAAAATACATATACAGTATTGCCCTAATAAGTCAAGATTAGATTATGAGAGCTTGGCATTTGGGTCAGCAGCAAAATCAGTCAAATCAAGGCTGGACACAATACAGAACAGAATACACAATGTTTGTGAAAGAGTTTTTAAAGAAAGGCTGAAGCAGTGAGATCAAGAATCAAAATTAAATGTAAAAAGCTGGTGGTGTGGAAAACACTCAAGAACAAAATAGGACACTAAATTAAATAGCACAGCAGTCTCTAACCTTCCACAAAAGTGAAAAAAAAAAGGTTGATGATGACCTTTAACCTTCCATCATCATTCTGCATGGATGTGAGAAAAAGAAGGATGTGATGATGAACAATATCAAATTAATGAACCATTTTAACAGATGATCTGGTGACTGTATAAAATTATTCTCAGTATTATAAAAAATGATTTAAATAACAAACCTAATAATGAAATGAAAATAAATCAATAAATAAAGAAATGGATAAAGATTCCCAACATTTTTCTGTGAGAAAAAAAAAGTTTTCCTCGTGCAAGGATAACCATTCTCTGAATAAAAGGTTTACAAAAAAAGTGCTTTGTTTAAGTTGACAAAAATAAATATTGTTTGAGCTAGAGACCTGCTCTCCTGCGGCACCCAACACAACGGAGCGCTGCGGGACAACTCTGATGTTAGTCAGACGTCACTTCCTGTTTGTAGCTGAGTTTAAGCTTTGTCACGTTATTTTTTATCAACTATTTCAAAATCTTGTGTGAGGAACGATTGAAATTGATAAAGGTGAATGAAGAAATAGGAAATGAGAAGATACAGAAGTAGTGTCAGCAATTCACAATGGTGCAAGTAAATGCATTCAAAAAAAGTAAAGGACAGAGAGATGAAAAATAGTTCAATGGTTGAATGAGAAATGTTCAACAGCGGTTAGAAGAAAAAGGAAGGGATTGGAAAAACTGAAGAGGACTCACAACTAGCAAAATATAATAATATATTAGAAAACTCAGGGAGAAACTAGGAAAATAATAAGGGAAGTGAAGAAAGATTATTGGAGAAAGTTTTGTGATGAAATTGGGAAAAATACTCTAGTTAAGGAAGTGTGGAGTATGATTAAAAAGATGAGTGAACTTATGAGTGAATATGATTATCCAGTGTTAAATATTGGGGAAGAAATCGCAGTAAGTAACAAAGAGAAAGAAGAAATGTTCAAGAAAGATTTTTCAAAAGTTAATAGCTCAGAAACCTGATGAAGGAAAGCAAGGATATGAGAGAGAAGATGTTAATAAATCATCCATACATAAGGGAAATAAAGAGAGCTACAAATAGCCCATTAGATGCTCTGTTTTCATTTCCAGAGCTAAAGCGAGCATTGAAAAACACTCAACTCCAGAACAAGATGAAATTAGCTATGTTATGTTAAAGTTAAGTGATGAATCGTTGAGTATAATTCTGGAATTTTATAAAATATTGGATGGGAGGAAGGGGTTTTACCCCAGGGGTTGGAAAGAAGCGTTAATTATCCCTATTAAGGAACCTGGTAAAGATCCAAATAACCCTCTAAACTATGGACCAATAGCATTAACTTCACATTTATGTAAATTAATGGAAACAATGATTACTGACGGTTGATAATATGGAGAAGAATAACTTTTTCTCTCCATATCAAAGTGGTTTTAGACGTGGAAGAGGAATGGATTCAATTATCAAAGTAGAATCAGATATTAGGAAAGCTTTTATTAATAAAGAAACAGTCATAGTTTTCTTGGATGTTGAGAAAGCTTATGATATGTTATGGAAAGAGGGTTTGTTAATTAAATTACATCAAATAGGAATAGGTGGAAGAATAAATCATTGGATTAAAGAGTTTTTAATTGAAAGAAATATTAAAGTCCAATATCCAATAAAAGGATTACTTGAGACTTGTTGGAAGCATGGAAAAGGGAAAGTTAATAGTTTTGGTCCGATCATTGAAGATTTATCGCGGGAGATGGAACTAAATGAGTAAATTAGTTATTGCAATGGTAATTTTAACGATAGCTTTATTTATTGGACTCAAGACAAGACAAAGAGCAGGAGTTATTAGAGGCAGAATTGACCAAACAATATATTGGGATTAATTATGAACAGTATGTTCAAGTTTTTATCTAAGAATCCACAGGATGGTCAGGTGGGAGTAATGTATGTTATTCCAAGACTGAAAGTGTCAGGAGGGAAAATAATATCTAATCGCGTGTCAGTATTTACAGGAGAGTTGCTAGCAATTTTGATAGCAATGAATAAAATATATGAAATGGGGATAAATAAAACATATATGTTCAGATTCAAGTTCAGCGTTATTATGTCTGGAAGCTCAACAGTCTGAAACTAGACAAGATATTGTTTTAGAGATCCTTCAGTTATTATGTTGCAGCAGATAAATAGGAAAGTTCAGTTTGTGTTGGTTCTGGCACATACAGGAGTGGCAGGGAATGAAGAAGCAGAACAATTAGCTAAACAACTAATGACAAAGGAGAATATAGAAACAACTAATGACAAAGGAGAATATAGATATACAAATACTGTATAGTAAAGCTGAACTTAAATCAATAATTAAAAAGGGGATAAATACAAACTGGCAATTGTTTTGGGATAAAGAGTTAAAAGGCAGACATCTACATTCAGTACAACCAATGGTAGACAGAGAAAGAAATTCAAGAGGGAGAAGAGAGGATGATTGTGTTCTTGGGACACACAGGGCTGAATTCAACATAACAGGGAAACCTCCAACAGGACTGTGTGATTGGTGTGGAGTTAGAGAAAGTGTAGAACATGTACTTATTCAGTCTAATGGATATATGGAGGAGAGACGTAAGTTAATCGATGAACTTCAAAAAACAGTGATCAGCAAGTAATGTTAAAAAAGATTTTGAATCCAGTAAGAGGTGATAGTCTGTTAATACAATGTGTAAATAGAACTCAGTAAATTCATAGAATATAGATTATTATTAATGTTATTTCTATTCTCTGGGCTGAGAGGGACTTCTGCTGTAGATGGAGGAGCTGAACACATTGAAAGTTTGAGTTTTGATAAGTCTGAGTAAAGGGAATTCAAGTCTCTGATCCATTGCTTCAGTAGATGGCGGTAATGCTCAATTTGTGATTGTGAGCTGCCAATAAAAAACAGAGAAGAAGAGTTTGAGTCTGCTGTTATATGCAGGCGGCAAGGAAGTCGACCGGAAGTTGAAGTCAGCCGGGTGCCGCCATCTTGTAGCAGAACTTCACTTGCGTTAGCATCCCATTGACTCCCATTCATTTTGGCGTCACTTTCACAGCGAATAACTTTACATCTGAGGCGTTTAAAGACTCCGTTTGTCCATTATTTATTTCTAAAGATACACGACAATGTATAAAGGGCTCCATTACCTTCTATGTTACATTATGGCCCCGTAGAAACAGTTTTTGTAAAATTAGGCTAACGATTGCGTCATAACCACTCGACTCTCTGTCGCATTACCGTACAGACAGGAGGAGAAGCTCGCAGGCAATTAACTTAATATGGCGTACTGGCGTTACATTTTAAAATACTATACAAAGTAATTAATCAGAATACTTACTCCTGCTCACTCACGCCAAAGAACTCCCCGCTCAAGCTCGCTGTCTCTGCAAGATTAACGATGGCAGTTTCACGCACAGCTACTAGAAGATTTACATCTGCCAGACAGGTTGCTGACGTCGTCAAGCTTCGTTTGAGTCTGCACGTCAGAAACGGAAGTGCTAAAAATAGCTAAAAATGGGCTTCACTTGTCTCAATTGAGTTCCAAAGGGGTCGCTGTGTCAATTTCTTTTACTGTCTATGGTTATATGTCAGCCTTGATTTCCAGTGATTACCCCTTTGCCTTGATTAAAATTTTTTATTTTATTGTCCTCGTTCCTCCCAGAGAGACTGTAACAGAGGATGAGACATGGATGATATACAGTCAGGTTTTACAACAGAAATATGTGACAATTTATGACATGGTAATATTTCCCAAAGCTTGATTATGCTTCTGCTACACACTCAAAGGTATCCAATGGTTCCTTTTTTATTTTTATTTCGTGTACATTGTGTCTATATCTGTTATTTACAACTGACACCACAGTAACAATAGTTGATGTTAGTGTCAATCATAAAATAATAAATATCTAACGATATCTAAGGAGATTGACACAGATTCTAGAGTCTGTGGTTCTGGTGTTTGTGATGGTCACAGATCCTGTCTGATCCAGATTCAGTCTGTTTTTCAGTCTCCCATCATATGTTGAGTTGATTTGGGTCAAATTGTTGACTTCAGCTATTCGTGCCCTTCTAAATGTCCACTGTATCAACAAATATTTCTGTACTTCAGTAACACCCATGTGTAGAGTTACAGATTCTATCAAATAAATTACTGCGTCGAAAGCAGACAATTTATATTAATAAAAAATATTCCAGACTTATTCAGGGTTTGTCTGTGTCTAGAAATGGACCTGCATGGGTCTCACACATTGAGGCCGAACACATGGACTGTGTCCTGAACAGAATGTGTTTCATATTCAGTCTCAAGAGGGAGCTAAAGCAGCATCATCTACATCAGGAGACTCATATGTTACTGTAAAACATCAACAAAAGCATCTAAGTAAAGAAACAACAAATATTACAAAATAGAACATTTTCAATTCATATGTTGTTTGCAAATACTTTCATTTATCCAGAATACATAAATACTTTGAATGGACTTGAGATGAGGAAGTTGCTCCTTTTCCCAGAGTGCAGTTACAACATCTACCAGCAGGGGACCATCTGTGACCCTGCACCACAAAACCAGTCATAAGGGAGATACAACTATCTGAAAATCTAGAATATGAGGGTGCAAAAACATCTAAATATTGAGAAAATCACTTTTAAAGTTGTCCAAATGAAGTTCTTAGCACTAATCAAAGCAGGGTGTTTAGGAGACATTGTGTTCTCTGTCTCTCCCATCTGACTCAGTTCAGTTCATGGATCTCTCTCATAATGATCTGATGATCTGACTCAGGTGTATCAAATAATGGAGACAGAGCAGGGGTCCCAGGACCAGGATAAGAACCACTGAGTTAAAATAACTCAATCTGAAGATTAAAAAAAGTAAAAACTAAATCATTGTTCAGTATTAAAAGCAAACTATCAAATGCACTGGTCAGTTTCTGCTGTTTTCCACACTTCATCTTTCTAACATTTGTTTGCATGCAAAAGCAGAAGTAACTACAGCTTTGTTTTTTTTATACTTAGTTCTCCTGAGCACTTCAGTTTCTTGAAGGACTGCTTATCTGCATTTATTTTAGCAGAAGACACATTAAACCACAGCCGTTTACTGTTAAAGTGTCTCCAAGTGTTTGTTTCCCCCTTTCTCATCTTGTCTCAATTGATCACTCTTTTATTTTTGCACAAAAATAGATGTTTTGTTTATATGAAAACTGAAATCTTTAGGGAAAAAAAGTTTCAGATTGTTGTACTGAACTCATCTGTGGTTGTTTTGCTGAAAAGTTTTCTTGTGGTGAGTCAGTTGACTGATGCAGTTTGCACAAAAAACTATCAACTAAAAACTGAAAATTTTATGGTGACCCATTCTCTGAATTAGTGCTCTGCATTTAACCCATCCACAGTGCACACACACAACTAGAGCAGTGTGTAGCCATTTTTTGGATTCAAGGTAAGAATGGTGTACTACCATGAATATGCCATATCTGTGTACAAGAATAAACTTCACACTTCAAGCTGTACTTAAAAACTTCCCATTCTGGCTTTTTCAACCTACCTCCAAATGTATTTTAATATATTTTTTATTCACACTGGTTTATGCATTTAATGTTTGTCCATCTAGATCTTTTATTTTTCATGAGCTGTACATTTTAAGATGTACTCAGTGTTGATAAATCACATGCACTGAATATAAAGTGCTAATGTCAGGACTCTCAGTCCTCCTCTTGGATGGCCAGTGTCCTACAAAGTTTAGCTACCCCAAATAAACACACCTAAGCTAAGCAAGGTCTTCAGGATCAGTAGCAATGTCCAAGCAAGTGTGTTGGAACTGAACTCTGCAGAACATGGTTCTCCCGGTTCAGGACTGAGTTTTAAATCTATAAATGAATTTGTGCAGTTGGGTGTCTGCATGCAGAGGTGTACTTCAGTAAGTACAATGTAAACTGTAATCTATAAAGACAAAATCTTCAGATCAGCATTTAGGCCACTGCCTTGAGGTCTCCATCCATTGGTCAAAAAAGACCTCGCACCCCACCACACTCCTGTTAGCTTTCAACATTAACTGCGGCTGGTGCCAGATAAAAATTATTATGTATCCCTTGTGCATTGTTCAAATTCACTACCCTTTTGTCTTGTTCGAGATGAAAACAATTAAACTGCTATAAAAATGTATCAGATAAAAAAAAAAAATCAATATTTTTTTTTTGCATAAATCTATTAATCAACCTCAGTCCTGATCAAAACTACCAAATGTTTTTTTAAAAAATCCAATATTTTAACTCTTTAATTACCAAGTTCATAAATGATGTCACTGATTTGGGCGGAAAAAACTAACAAAATGACTTACTTTCAATATAAAAGTAATTGTGGCTGGATTTTTTTTTTTTATCACAGTCTTGGGCATGTCAAAGATTAGTAACAAGATTGGCTTTGATGCATTTTTAGTTTTGTGCATTTTGTGATTTATTAATTTTTTTCCCTAATTTATTGTTGGTGGCTGTTATTTGCTCCATTGACTCCATTATAATTACACTTTTGATTGCAAAGCCATGACACAAAATCATGCATTCTTGATTGTTTGTGGTTTTCCCTTTTGGGAAGAGGTAAAATTTGTTATTTTTACAGTTGATCACTAGGTGGGAGACCTAGTGTAAGACCTTAATCGCTCAGATATTGAAAGTCACTTGGATTTTTTGAGAAGGAAAAAGTCTGATCCATTTACAGCAACCAGTCAAACGAGTCTGAAGATCTGAGCTGAATTTGGTGAAACAATAAAATTTTAGTCGTTGTCAATTACTCTCATAATAAATGATAATAATGTTCAAATATATGTCGGCTTTCTCAAGGCCAACAAAGAAGACTAAAAGAGAAACATCATTCAATTTAGAATGTAATAAAACTAATATTACTAATTTATTTCATAAATTTAACTATATTAATTTCCACAATTAATTATTAATGTCTAGTGCCTTTTGACTTAAAAGACGAGAGTGGTAAATGTTACAGACATATTATCATGGAACTGTTCAGTCTATTATTGATTTTTATTTCCACTTCACTTTTATCCATGGAGACAGAACTATTTGCACTGTATTTATCAGTGGGACAATATTCATACAATACTATAACCTAGAAATAATTTAAAGGGGTGACTTGCAAGCCACAACAGCACGAATTATGTGCGCAGCAACATCTGACTCAAATATTATGTTAATTAACAGTGAGCGGCATTTCAGACATTATTCCTGTAAGACTCTTATTCTGCTTGAAAGAATGTAGAGACCTGAGCTGAAGACGGAGCGATTCGACCAATCAGATGAAATGAGCGTTTCAGCTCCGCCCACAAGTGCGAATGAAATATTGAAGCCATAAACCGTTTTTTAATCCCCAAACGACAAAATGAGAAATTTCTGCCAAATTTAAATAACTAAATTAAATGATTAAAATGAAAATTAAAACCAGATTTACGATTTCATTACAGAAAACTGTACGCAAAATATGAGACAAAATTGAGAAGTAAATTAAATGATTTCATTTTCACAGTGACATCCCTGTCAAATTGAAATATAAAATGCAATTGGTGATTTCACATTTGATTTTCAATACAGTCTCGAGGCAAGACTGCCAATATTAAAATGAAAAGTCAAACGTGAAAAATAAACTACAAATACAGTTTTTACAAAGCTCTTTATTAACGCTCACGCAATAATGGTGACACAATTCAAATTTAAATGTAAATTTTACTTTTCATTTTAACTCCTCTTTTATTTCACAGTTTTCATTTTCGTTTTCATTTTCAAAGACAACCTGCATGCAAATTCTATGTTAATGAGTGGGCGTGGCTTATTCAAGTAACCGCGCCAGAGACAGTCGTCGTCGAAGTCTCGTGTGCACGAGTTGAATGCTGGTAAAATCAAAGTGTGAAACAAAATTAAACTGTGGATATATTGTAATCGAGACATGGCGAAATCTGTCAGTGAGCTTTTGCGGGAAGCTGCCGCGGCATTAGAACGTGGAAGAAACAACCAGCCTGACCAGCATGCGTCAAACCCTCGGCCCACTGCAGTTCCTCGGCCTGAGTCGCGGGCATCTTCAGTTGCCAGAGAAACTGTTCAGAGTAAGTATCCTGTAGGCCATCTTAGTTATGATGTTAGACTAGACCATTATCGATTAGGTTCAATCATGTATTAGGTTGTTTTGTAAATTCAACTATTTGGGTGTACAAAAGTCTTAGTAACACAATTTCTACAACTGACATTAATGCCTGCTAGCTTTAACCGAGGACCTCCGCCAATGTTTCATATTCGCGTCTTGCCTAACAACACCCTTCAGCCCTGACTTATTCAGATACAGCACTTGCCTCGAGTACCTTATTGCTTTTATAAAACGTTTACCACGCAATACAAATATTAAACCCGACGAATATGTATCTATGCAACCTTCATGAAGTAAAAATCACTAAAAGTGAATTCTTTCCGCTGGAAAAAAAAAATAGTCCCTGGCCATAAAGCGACAGAAGTTACATAATTTCTCCATTAGATGGAGACAAAGACTGTCTTAATGAGTGAGTCAGTCAGTAGAGAAGACTTTTGAAAGGACTCAAACTCCTGATCACGGAGAAGAAAGACGCAACTGACATGACTATAGCCACGGACAACCCCTTACCTGTTATAAGTACAAGATATTACACCGGACTTTCAAACTGATTTTTTATTATGAACATAGGACTGACCTGAAGTAAAAGCCTACTCTAAATGCAGGTACACTCGCATTCTCGATCTCATCCAGAAGATTTGACTGAAAATGAAAATCAGCTTTGTGATTCTTTTTGTACACAAACTTAAAATAACAAAAAGACACGTAAACAGCGGGCAGATAGATTCTTACTGGCAACATACTGCATTCATTATAATAATAACTTTATATGTACATGTTTGGGTTGCTTTCTAGGTGTAATTATGGTGAAACTTTTAACAATCCAGACCTCGCTAATTTTAAAACTGGGGTTATATGTGGAATGGAGGTATATATAACACTGCTTTTCATGTCTCTACAGGCGAGGTGTCAAGACTTTTTTCACCATACCCTCAGAGCAGTTCTTTGTCCTCTGTTATGCGCAGACAACATACTTTAAAAAAGCCATGCACCAAGACTTACACTCACAAATTTTTCTGTTTGAGTGGACGACGTGACTGCAAAGTACCACACCAGTGGGAAAAGATGGATCTTGAATGTTCAGGGTTGGGAGAAAAAAAGATAGTTTTCCCAGGTACAAGTTTTTCCTCCATTTTGTTTGGAACAATTTTAGTACTTTGAGTTCCCTGAAATAATTTTTCTTTTTTCGTCTTAATATGTCAGATAACGTGGGTGTCATTTTTATTATCGGGTGCTCTCTGGAAAAAAAGTTGGATTCATTTTCTTGTGATTTGTGTTTAATTGACCATTTCATTTCTGTTTCAGATAAGCACTGCACATCTGAAGAATTCAAATCCACATTGCTTTTGGAGTTTCCAAAACTGAAAGATGGTGGGGGGTTTGAATTGCTCAGACCATATGGGGCCACGAGGACAAAAACTTTGCAAGTCATCCCCTGTCCATCAGAAGGGTATACACCACATTATCTTCAAGACACCATTGGAATACATGCAGCAATTGTGTATATAAGGCCTCTCCAGAAAGACCTTGACATGGTACGTAACCTTAAAGACCACAAGCATGCAGTAAATCAGGGATGCACCGATACCAATACCAGTATTTGTACTCGTAAAAATGCTTTGATGTCCAGAAAAAGAAACACTGACAACAGAGGATGGGGATAAAAAAAGAAGGCTGTCTATGAAGTAAATGTATCTTACTAGTGGAATATTAAATGAAATAGTATAGTAACACATTGCTTTGGTGCGCGAACTTATAAGAGAAAAACGTGCAGCGGGACAAGACGCGCGAGCTGGTCTAGCGCATCTATTTAACCAGACGTCATTTGAAAGTTTGTAGTTCAGTCAGAAATAAATGGCAAAGAAAGTCAAACAAGACATGTAGCTTATCACCGTTAACTGAGAGAGAGAGGGCACTTCTGTTGAATGCTCTTGATTGCTCATTGTTCACTCAGCACGTGTTATTTGGATTTAAACTAAATCGTATGTAAGCAAAACATGAACTGTTACCTGATTTATTTAAAATGGGTTGTGATCACTGATCTATATAGATCAGTGGTTGTGATGCCCTACATTATTACAGGACGTGTGTGCAAGTCAAGAAGTTCCATGAATGCAAACATCCAAAGCGTGTGCCCCGCAAACCAGCATCTCAGACAGCGAGCAAATAATGAATTTAATTGTCTTTCACGTTTTGCACTTGTACGGATGAATTCACACAAGTTTATGTAAAACGGCCGCCTTTGCAATTATCTTCTAATATATGTAGAAATTAGAAATGCAGTGAAAATACAGGCATTTGTTTTTGGTATCGGCGAGTATCAAAATGGGAGTATCAGTATCAGACTTGTTCTGGAAAAAGTGGTATCAGTGCATCCCTACAGTAAATACAGTTTATAAATTGTAGTGACAGTTTTTCCACTCCTTTTTCTTATTAAGGAATCGTGTGAACCTAAATGTGGATCTGGGTCACCAGTTTTCTGTAATGAAATCGTTAATCTGGTTTTCATTTTCATTTTAATCATTTCATTTATTTATTTAAATTTGGCAGAAAATGCCTTCCATAGTTTTCAGCATATATATATATATATATATATATATATACACAGCAAAATCTCCAGTGTTAATTTAACACTCTGAGTGTGGACTCATATAAACACTAAAGCAGTGTTAAAAGTAACACTGAAGCAGAGTTGAAGTTAATGAGATAATTAAGAAGTTAATTGAGTTATGATTGAGCATTATTGAAGACACCTGATGTTAACAAGCAGAATCACAAACGAGAAAAATCACAATTTGTGTGTCACCATTATAGTGGTCAGTGTTTGCTTTAGTTGGGATCTTGACCCTTCAGTTATTAACTTTAGATTTTGTGTGGCTGTGGTGACTGAATTATATCATACAGACAGACCACAGCAAAGGCAATCTTATGGTATTGGTTGTGGTTTGGACTTATTGTCATGGATTGACCTGAATGCCTGAGTTCAGGTTTCTTTACTGTACATAAATAAGATGGATAAAAAAGTGATCCAGCATTTTTGCCATAATATGACATGATTTTAAAACTTATTTCTACATAAAGAAAGAGTTCTTTAGTTTAGACACACAGACATCAAGAATCAGCGTGAGCATCACAACAACGGTGACCATCAAAAAAGCATGTTGTAGCCAATAAAAACTCATCCATGGCTCCCATCATGCATTGCGGCATGAATAAATTATGAGCTGATCTGTCTTTTTAACTTTTTATTCTAACTATATTTTATTTTTGCTGTTTTTATGTGAATTTTTAGTATCTAGTTTTGTGATGTTCAGAGTAGATCTGTTTATCTGGATATGCTGTTTGTCACCGTTTTTGAGATTCATACACTGATTCTTGTTATTTGTGTGTGCCTAAAATTAAAACTCTTTAATAAAAAAATAAATCTGAATCCCAGAATCACAAGAGATGCCTACAAAATGTATAGAAAATACAGACTCTTTCATTGTGTAATCAAAGCTGTTACAATCAATAATGACCATAAGAAGAGAAGAGACTGTAAAAGAGTTCAGTGATTAAGGTCAAGCAACAATTACATTAAAACATAATCATCAACACCCAGTGATTTTTGCTCTTGGCTTGACACAAAAACTTTTAATTTAAAAAGTCACAAGCCAAGATCCCAACTAAAGCAAACACTGACCACTATAATGGTGACACACAAATTGAGATTTTCTCGTTTGGTGATTCTGCTTGTTAACATCAGGTGTCTTCAATAATGCTCAATCATAACTCAATTAACTTCTTAATTATCTCATTAACTTCAACTCTGCTTCAGTGTTACTTTTAACACTGCTTCAGTGTTTATATAATCCACACTCAGAGTGTTAAATTAACACTGGGGATTTTGCTGTGTATATATATATATATATATATATATATATATATATATATGCTGAAAACTATGGAAGGCATTTTCTGCCAAATTTAAATAAATAAATGAAATGATTAAAATGAAAATTAAAACCAGATTAACGATTTCATTACAGAAAACTGGTGACCCAGATCCACATTTAGGTTCACACGATTCCTTAAAAAAAAGGAGTGGAAAAACTGTCACTACAATTTATAAACTGTATTTACTGTAGGGATGCACTGATACCACTTTTTCTAGAACGAGTCTGATACTGATACTCCCATTTTGATACTCGCCGATAC
Organism: Carassius auratus; assembly: GCF_003368295.1. Classification (NCBI taxonomy): domain Eukaryota; kingdom Metazoa; phylum Chordata; class Actinopteri; order Cypriniformes; family Cyprinidae; genus Carassius; species Carassius auratus. The sequence continues at coordinate 6,369,750 of NC_039264.1, read as the reverse complement.
CAAAAACAAATGCCTGTATTTTCACTGCATTTCTAATTTCTACATATATTAGAAGATAATTGCAAAGGCGGCCGTTTTACATAAACTTGTGTGAAATCATCTGTACAAGTGCAAAACGTGAAAGACAATTAAATTCATTATTTGCTCGCTGTCTGAGATGCTGGTTTGCGGGGCACACGCTTTGGATGTTTGCATTCATGGAACTTCTTGACTTGCACACACGTCCTGTAATAATGTAGGGCATCACAACCACTGATCTATATAGATCAGTGATCACAACCCATTTTAAATAAATCAGGTAACAGTTCATGTTTTGCTTACATACGATTTAGTTTAAATCCAAATAACACGTGCTGAGTGAACAATGAGCAATCAAGAGCATTCAACAGAAGTGCCCTCTCTCTCTCAGTTAACGGTGATAAGCTACATGTCTTGTTTGACTTTCTTTGCCATTTATTTCTGACTGAACTACAAACTTTCAAATGACGTCTGGTTAAATAGATGCGCTAGACCAGCTCGCGCGTCTTGTCCCGCTGCACGTTTTTCTCTTATAAGTTCGCGCACCAAAGCAATGTGTTACTATACTATTTCATTTAATATTCCACTAGTAAGATACATTTACTTCATAGACAGCCTTCTTTTTTTATCCCCATCCTCTGTTGTCAGTGTTTCTTTTTCTGGACATCGAAGCATTTTTACGAGTACAAATACTGGTATTGGTATCGGTGCATCACTAATTTACTGCATGCTTGTGGTCTTTAAGGTTACGTACCATGTCAAGGTCTTTCTGGAGAGGCCTTATATACAACTTATGTCTCCACCCCCCCACCCCACCCCCCCCCCCCACCCCCCACTCAGGCACCCCTTATTTTTCTGTATTGAAGGTGGCAACCCTGAACAAATATTCAGTAAATGCACAAAAAAGTATGCCTAGGCTAAATATTGTAATGACAGTGGCATTATAAAATGCTTGATATGACTCAAATTATATGAAGGCTACATTAGCCTAGCTAAAGTGAACGATAATGCTAACTAACGTTACCAACCTCCCTTCAAAACTCTCATGGCAGTTAAGGAGATCATGATTGCACTGATAAGTCTACCGTGCAAAAACGCAACACAGGTTTTTATTTTATTTTATTTTTTTATTAATGATCTTCAGTCTTCACGGACCTTCAAGGGGTTTACCCAGACGGTTACACGAGCTCCACCTACTGTCTACGGCTCCACCAATCAGTTGCAACACTGTGGGATTGTTCAGGATTGTGGGTAATGAAGTACTTAGCCAAGACATCACGAATAAAAGGCATTTATATCAAAACAAGGTTAGTTCCCCATGATCCTTTTGCATTTATATGAGCATATACTATCGCTTAGTACAGCCGTAGCTGGTTTTAATTCTACCATGTATGGTTACATTTTTATGGCTTATACCCCAAATGTCAATGCAGAAATTGCATTGAATTTTTACTTCTGGCACCAGCTGTGGACGGGCTGTGATGCTCTATTATACCGTCGACTGTGAGTGACGTCACTTACCAATGCAAACACGCCCAATAAAATGGCCCCACCCCTTTCACTTGATTGACAGGTTTCTGTGTAGAAGTTGGAAATTCAATTGCTCTGTTGCAAAGCTACTTGCGTCACTACAGTCACTCTCCATTTTAGCGACTCTGACAGCAGCTGTCAATCAATCTGTCACTGTGGGTCTCAAGTTCACGAAAGACCACAAATTGCCTTTTTTCTCTTCCTCAGTCAGTCAACAAAGCTGCACTAGAATGGACAACAACAGAAATATATATATTTTTAAATAAAAGAGAAAATGTAGTTCTAAAATCAACAATAGCGTATACAACATTGTAAATAGAAAAGTTCAACAATTTTGAATGATGACTTACCAAAGCTTTGTCTAAAATATGTAATAGTAAAAGTTTACATAAAAAAAAGAAATAAAAAATATTTAAAGGTGATATGATGTGATTTCAAGTTTTTCTTTCACTTTGGAGTGTTACAAGCTCTTGGTGAATAAAGAAGATCTGTAAAGTTGCAAAGTCTCAAATCCAAAGAGATATTCTTTATAAAAGTTAAAATCACCAGATTTTCAGCACGATTAAAAATGTGATTTTGATTGCATGATAGTTTGATTAGCAAAAAGTTAATAACTTCTTACATTAACCCTTTAACTGCCGCTCGACCAAATGGTTGAGCACATTTTGAGTCACTATATTTTATTGAGAGGAGTACCTAACTTAATTCAAGCTGATTGAGCCATCTCTACCATCTGGTAGAGGTATGTTAAGCCAAAAAAAAATCAACAGCATTTGTCACAACACTTCTTCTTTGATGGATGTCAGAGAGAAAGAAATCACTCCTGCCATGTAAACTTTTGCAAGGTAAGCATATTTTTTTGACATATTACACTGTAAGAGCCCTAACTTTACAAAATTATTTTACTTGGTGCCATGAAAAAACTTTAGTATGTTTTCAATTTTTCAAAAACGTGCTCAACCAAATGGTTGATTTGTCACTTTATGGTAAACGTAGAAAAGCTAAGCTAATGTTTTAAAAATTATGGGACGTGTTGGAAAAAAAATACATTGAGTGTGGTAACTAATGACATAAGGAGATAAGAAATGCAAACAAAAAATGCTTTTTTCTTGGTGGGGCAGTTAAAGGGTTAATTACACTTTAGACAGACATTGTCTGTTTTTGCTCCTTGAATAAAAACAGAACCACAGTAAATACTACTCTACATAAACTACATGAACATCTGTTTTCATGAAACGGGAAGGGCTTCTCTTTCCCTCGTTCTGTATGTCAAACGGTGTCGTTTGGAGAAGTCATATTGAGTCGGTGAAGGGAGGAGCTGCTGGAGGAGTTTCTTCACTAAACTACTTCACTTCAGACCGACAGCTTCACTGGCTTTATGAACAATTCAAGGTTTACTATCACAGTTCTGTTGTGAAGCTGCCGTGCAAACTGCTGAAGAAATGATCATTTACATTTATTTGTTTTCATGGAGTCTGGCTGGTGAGTATCTGCATGACTTCAGTTTTTTTTATATTAAAAGTTGGCCACAAATATAATTCTGTTATTTTTTATTCCATTGTTTATTTTGACTTAAATATTAACAAGTTTTTATCAGACTAAACTTACTTAAATACTTCTATAAAGAATGAAGACAATAGTTTCACAATTACAAAAACGTTCAGAAATGATTTTACTCAGTAATTCTGTGTTTTTTCATCAGGTGTGTTTGGAGTTTATGAAGTGAAGTCCGTGTCAGTGACGGAGGGAGAATCAGTGCGTCTAAACTCTGATCTTACTGAAATACAGAGAGACGAGGAGATGATGTGGAAATTTAACAACATTATGATAGCTAAAATCAATGTGAAGGACAATAGGAGCAGGTTTTATAATGATAGTGCTGAAGGGAGATTCAGAAACAGACTGAAGCTGGATCAGACTGGATCTCTGATCATCACAAACACCAGAACCACACACTCTGGACTTTATAAAGTCATCTGCACCAGCAGATCAGACACCCCACTCAACATCTTCAGGGGTGTCCTATTTAACCAAAATAGTATTACACATGATCATATGTGATATAGGTTGCAAACATTGTTAGTTTCATGAATACATGTAATGAAATGAAGAATCCAGAAGCAATATGAAGTGATTGTTTTATGTCATAAGCAGTGGATGTTATCCTGTATAGATCTCTATTCTCGATGGTTATATTTCTCTTTCTGGCTGCTCAAGTGAAAGCTACAGTAGATGAATGATGGTACAAATGCATATGATGCGATGTTTTGTTTTTAAGGTCAGGAAAGAAGCCTGAAGAATATATTTAAAGAATATATTAAAAGCATGTTTATTTAACAATGTACCTAAACAGGTTAAAGAATATATATATATATATATATATATATATATATATGAAATACAGATGCATATCAGCTTTTTAAGAATTTCTACATTATAAAATCTAATATGTGGCTGAGGAGCTGTTAGTGAAATAAGACTTTATCCAGCTGGTGGCGCTCCAGCAGATTCATCTGTGTCTGACTGTGGCAGAGAAAAATATTGATATTAACACAAACAAAAATAAGACAATAGCTCTTTTTATTATAATTTCATATCAATTTGTTTTTTTTACCTGGGATAATGTTATAATGTTTGACCTTGTTTTTATTATCACATTAATGTTCATAAACTCTCAGAAACTTTAAATATCAAAACTCTGAATGGCTTGGGGAGCAGAAGAAAATTATTTCAAAAACATAAAAAATCTTCCTGTTCAAAAACATTACTGGCAGAGTATTTTAAAATAATTTAAATAAATGATCTGGATAAAGCCTGGATCTTGTGAATTAAGTAAAATGTTTTTTCTCTTTAAATATGTTTAGTTCTGATACATTTGAATTGTTAAAGTAAAATGTTAATGATGAAAGATTAATATCAGTGTCTGACATAAATGAGAAATTAACTAAAAGCAATTATATTGTAACTAAGGAGTTTGATTTAGTTTATTGTTCTTTTGGAAATTCTTGTTGTATCCGTGACAAATCTTCATCAACAACAAACAACAACTGACAAATACAAACATGCATCAAGATTTAATCAACTTTACTTCATCCTAAAGCTCAAACATTTGTTTTACTGTTAAATGTACATTACTATGTGAAGAAAGTGCAGTATATTCAGCGTAAGTGATCTCACTGTCATGGGTCTGAACTGTAAGAAAATATAACAGAAACAAAATTCTCAATGAACTGATATCTATTATCTAGTATCGTTTTATATTATTATACACACATGCAGGAGGTAAAAGTAGACAATGCTTGCCTTCTTGGTCTGTTCTTCTGTGTTTCCTGCAGATGCAGAAGATCCCGACTGCAGCTACAATCAACAGGAAACCAGCAGCAACGACAGCAACAACACAGATCAACACTATCAGAGATACAGAGTCTGGAGGATGTGAAGGAGAGTGTTGTTATTGTGAGTGAATGTGTTCATAAACACTGAATATTATCACAGACATACCTGAACATATCTGACAGTGTTCAGTGTTGAGATGTTGAGTCTGGTTTCTGATGGGATTGTTCACCACACAGCTGTAGAAATCATCCAGACACTCCAGATGTAAAGAAAGACTTCTGCTGAGATCAGACTCACTGATGCTGGACAATAAACTGTTTCCTTTGTACCAGGAGAGAGTCACATCACTCACATTCACCACTGAACACAGAAATGAACATGAGGATGAGGAGGAGGAGGATGATGAGGATGATGATGAATTTTGAGAAGAGTCTCTGGTGATGACAGGAACAGGCAGAGGAGCTGAAAACATGAGAGGATAAATGCAGCTCAATAAAATACAATTATGTGATAATTGTCAGTCATTTGATATTTCAAATGCAAATAAAGTTGAGAACAAAGGTATGAGAAAAAAAAACTATAAAAGTATTATATCATCAAATAGACATGAATATGAATCTGTCAACACAGGATTGTCTATTATTTGATGATATTCTTAATAATTCTGAAAGCGATTATTGTCAAAAGATGTGTATAAATAATTCTCTGCTCACCGTAGACAGTGAGACTGAAGATGTTGAGTGGGATCCCTGATCTTCTGCCGGTGACTGTATATTCTCCAGAGTGTGTGATTCTGGTGTTTGTGATGATCAGAGATCCAGTCTGATCCAGCTTCAGTCTGTCTCTGAATCTCCCTTCAGCACTATCTTCATAAAACCTGCTCGTATTGTCCCTCACATTGAGTTTAGCTATAATAATGTTGTTAAATTTCCACATCATCTCCTCGTCTCTCTGTATTTCAGTAAGATCAGAGTTTAGACGCACTGATTCTCCCTCCGTCACGGACTTCACTTCATAAACACCAAACACACCTGATGAAAAAACACAGAATTACTGAGTAAAATCATTTCTGAACGTTTTTGTAATTGTGAAACTATTGTCTTCATTCTTTATAGAAGTATTTAAGTAAGTTTAGTCTGATAAAAACTTGTTAATATTTAAGTCAAAATAAACAATGGAATAAAAAATAACAGAATTATATTTGTGGCCAACTTTTAATATAAAAAAAACTGAAGTCATGCAGATACTCACCAGCCAGACTCCATGAAAACAAATAAATGTAAATGATCATTTCTTCAGCAGTTTGCACGGCAGCTTCACAACAGAACTGTGATAGTAAACCTTGAATTGTTCATAAAGCCAGTGAAGCTGTCGGTCTGAAGTGAAGTAGTTTAGTGAAGAAACTCCTCCAGCAGCTCCTCCCTTCACCGACTCAATATGACTTCTCCAAACGACACCGTTTGACCTACAGAACGAGGGAAAGAGAAGCTGAACTAATATTTAAACTTTTTCTATTATTAAAGCAAAAATGAAGCACAAATCTTATTTCCTAAACCTTCCCGTTTCATGAAAACAGTTGTTCATGTCAGGGCCGTGCACAGACCTTTTGAGGGGCATGTGCTGAAACTGAAAAAGGGCACCCCCCCCCCCCCTTTTTATATCAAGATTATTTAGTAAGCCTGCATAAAAGGAAGAAATGGTCACATCTTCATGACAAATTCAATAACACAAAATAATAGTCTCAAAAGCTTTAGATTTATTCACGATTAATAACAACCATAATAATAATATTAGATAATTAGATAATATAGATAAACAGGGTTTTAAGGGCTTCTTTAAATCTAATACAACAGCAACCTTCTGTGACCCATGTATCTGGCAAAAATTTGATACTGTGGTGGACCAGGGATGTTGGTCTCTTGAAGGTCTCTTATTCACTACACTTTCCCTAAAATAAGCCAGCAATGAAAAAATAAATAAAAATAGTGTGAAAAGTACAGTTGCAGTGAAAAGCATTTCTGAAGGATCACGTGACACTGAAGAGTCCTGAACTGGAGTAATGATGCTGAAAATTCAGCTTTGATCACAAAAATAAATTACATTTTAAAATATATTCAAATAGAAAACAGTTATTTAAAATTGTACAAATATTACACAATATTACTGTTTTTGCTGTATTTTGGATCAAATAAATGAAGCCTTGGAATGAATCATGAATTACATTCTGCATGATAAAATATAAAGATTTCAGTGATCTTCTGTAATTTTTTTTTTTAGTTACTACTACATTACTGTAGTAAAACCATGTTTTACAACATTTTATACAGAGAGTATACAGAGAGTATATCATAACATGATTAGCCTAAATGTTAATAAATTAAGTCTATCAGCAATCATGAATCAAAGAAGAAATTTCTTAGAAATATATGTTAGGTGACGAGGATCGCTCGTCGCTTTGTGTAAGTTCCAGTACGAAACAGCGGGGGCGCTCCTGTTATGATTTCCCGATGGTAAAAACAAATTATGTTGTTGTATTACTTATCAATATATAGTTTTTGACCAGCGAATGTGTGCAAATGTGATTTTTTTTTTCTGTCCGTCATTAAAACCCGGCATCACATGACATTTTCATCTACAGGTTACAAACTAGTTTTTTTAGCTATATAGACGGAGCGCTCAGTTTTTCCTGTGGTAAAATGCATTTGGCCAAATTAGCATTTTATAAAAGATGAAATGCAACTGTATGCACAGGCTATTTAAGTGTTGGCTATATATTGGCTATGACTAGATGGCAAATGCTAGCCCTCTCTCTCAGGCGACGTCCCACATGTCTCAGTCAGTGAGTCAGTCAGACATCAAATAAATAAAATATGAGCCTTTATAGACAGTGTTTAGTAGTTCTTATTCAAACAACAAGATATTTATTTACCCTTCGCAAAACTGTTCAGCTCAGCTGTTGTCTACTGTGCGGCTGCTGTGGAACTTCAGTTGATTCAATGAATATAGAGGGGGCGGAGTTATCAGCTTACTGACAGCTTGAGGATCGAATAAGATTTACACAAGCTCGTTTTAAGAACTTTAATTTGGTAAAACAGACAGACAGGCGTAAAGGGTGACCAATAGCATTGATTAAAAAAAAAAAAAAAAAAAAAAAACACCACCAAAAAAAGGGCACTTCGGAGTGTAAGGGCAAAAAGGGCATGTGCTCTGCACAGGTTGAGCCCTACCTGTGCACGTGCCTGGTTCATGTAGTTTATGTAGAGTAGTATTTACTGTGGTTCTGTTTTTATTCAAGGAGCAAAATCAGACAATGTCTGTCTAAAGTGTAATTAATGTAAGAAGTTATTAACTTTTTGTTAATCAAACTGTCATGCAATCAAAATCACATTTTTAATCGTGCTGAAAATCTGGTGATTTTAACTTTTATAAAGAATATCTCTTTGGATTTGAGACTTTGCAACTTTACAGATCTTCTTTATTCACCAAGAGCTTGTAACACTCCAAAGTGAAAGAAAAACTTGAAATCACATATCACCTTTAAATATTTTTTATTTATTATTTTTTTTTTTACTGTAAACTTTTACTATTACATATTTTAGACAAAGCTTTGGTAAGTCATCATTCAAAATTGTTGAACTTTTCTATTTACAATGTTGTATACGCTATTGTTGATTTTAGAACTACATTTTCTCTTTTATTTAAAAATATATATATATCTGTTGTTGTCCATTCCAGTGCAGCTTTGTTGACTGACTGAGGAAGAGAAAAAAGGCAATTTGTGGTCTATGTAAACAGCAGATGGCACTAACACACTGTTTCAGATCATGTGCTTAAAGGGTAACTAAACCCCTGGTCAGAGCCTGACTCCACCCACTAGCAATATTTGAAAAATGCTGAAAAGTGGGCAGAGCACAGCGGAGATAGAGGGGATGAACCGAGGGCGGGGCTGAGTGCGTGGGGCTTGAACCTGAGACCCACAGTGACGGATTGATTGTGAGTTGTTGACAACTTTATGGGAATGTTCTATGTATTTGTTTGTTGCAGATCCCAGTTTCTGGCCTGAAATACTGTACAGCAAGGGGAAACATCTTCCTGTTCCCTTTATTTGATGCATCCGTATGTATGTACAACGGGAGGGGTTTACCTGATGTTAAGACATCAACAACATCAGCCACTAGGAGCAGTGGAAATCCTGGAGCTGTGTTGTTTTTGTTATTCCACCCCCTAACTTACTTTTTTTTTTTTTTTTTTTTTTTTGTACAAGCAAACCCTGGTCTTGTACATTAGTTATTTGTGGTCACAATTGTGGACCTTGTTCAACCTTGAAAAATAAATAAAAAATCATTAAAAAAAAAATGCTTCTACCTTAGTTCTCCCGATGGACATTTTCTTTATGATTTTGGAGTCATGCAGAATCTTTTGGTTAAGCTTGTGTCCACAGTCAGCACTGTTATAGCTGAGGTTGTGTTTAACCGTGTGGTACACCTGCGTTAACTCCGCTGCTGTAACCTATAGGGGAGTAGTATGAGAAACTGCTAATGAACTTTAGTAATTGTATAAGGTGGCATGAACACAGATTCTGGATAAAATATTTGTCATTGTTTGCAGACAGTGACACCATCCAAACAGTGAATCCACATAATAAATAACCGATCTACAAACGTTTCTAAATTCATGCAAAACACAATTTTGTTCTGTTTTTTTTTTCAAGTTAATCTATTTTATATAGTCTGTATGTTCAGTAGCATATTGAAGAATGCAATCATTTAAATTAGTTAAGTTGTTTATTTGCTTCACATAGGCACTACATTTGTATTATTAAATATATCTTTCTTATCTCTTACTAAAATAATGCTTTGTCTGACTGTACACCTTAACTGTAATAAACAAATTGGTAACACTTGAAAATAAGGTTCATTAGTTAACTATATTAATTATTATAGATGATTGAGGTATAAATAACTGTGACGGTGCTTTGATTTCTGTGACCTCTGGCATTGTGGGAATGTTGTTCTCCCGAGGCATGCTGTTTCACATCTGACAAGCCACCGTGCGCAACAGAGAACACTCGCCGACAAATTGTGCTTGATACTCATTTCCGCTGACACTTTCCAGCTAAGTATTTGATTCCTCCCACTTTCGTCTGTATTTTTGCATCCGCTTTCTTTTCAGCGCTGGACAGTAAAACAGTAAAGACAGTAAAAGAAATGGACACAGAAACCCCATTGAAACTCAATTGAGACAAGTGAAGCATTTTTTAACAGTAAACGGCTGTGGTTTAATGTGCTTCTGCTAAAATAAATGCAGATAAGCAGTCCTTCAAGAAACTGAAGTGCTCAGGAGAACTAAGTGTAAAAAAACAAAGCTGTAGTTACTTCTGCTTTTGCATGCAAACAAATGTTAGAAAGATGAAGTGTGGAAAACAGCAGAAACTGACCAGTGCATTTGATAGTTTGCTTTTAATACTGAACAATGATTTAGTTTTTACTTTTTTAATCTTCAGATTGAGTCATTTTAACTCCGTGGTTCTTATCCTGGTCCTGGGACCCCTGCTCTGTCTCCATTATTTGATACACCTGAGTCAGATCATCAGATCATTATGAGAGAGCTCCATGAACTGAACTGAGTCAGATGAGAGAGACAGAGAACACATGTCCTAAACACCCTGCTTTGATTAGTGCTAAGAACTTCATTTGGACAACTTTAAAAGTGATTTTCTCAATATTTAGATGTTTTTGCACCCTCATATTCTAGATTTTCAGATAGTTGTATCTCCCTTATGACTGGTTTTGTGGTCACAGATGGTCCCCTGCTGGTAGATGTTGTAACTGCACTCTGGGAAAAGGAGCAACTTCCTCATCTCAAGTCCATTCAAAGTATTTATGTATTCTGGATAAATGAAAGTATTTGCAAACAACATATGAATTGAAAATGTTCTATTTTGTAATATTTGTTGTTTCTTTACTTAGATGCTTTTGTTGATGTTTTACAGTAACATATGAGTCTCCTGATGCAGATGATGCTGCTTTAGCTCCCTCTTGAGACTGAATATGAAACACATTCTGTTCAGGACACACTCCATGTGTTCGGCCTCAATGTGTGAGACCCATGCAGGTCCATTTCTAGACACAGACAAACCCTGAATAAGTCTGGAATATTTTTTATTAATATAAATTGTCTGCTTTCGACGCAGTAATTTATTTGATAGAATCTGTAACTCTACACATGGGTGTTACTGAAGTACAGAAATATTTGTTGATACAGTGGACATTTAGAATGGCACGAATAGCTGAAGTCAACAATTTGACCCAAATCAACTCAACATATGATGGGAGACTGAAAAACAGACTGAAGCTGGATCAGACAGGATCTGTGACCATCACAAACACCAGAACCACAGACTCTAGAATCTGTGTCAATCTCCTTAGATATCGTTAGATATTTATTATTTTATGATTGACACTAACATCAACTATTGTTACTGTGGTGTCAGTTGTAAATAACAGATATAGACACAATGTACACGAAATAAAAATAAAAAAGGAACCATTGGATACCTTTGAGTGTGTAGCAGAAGCATAATCAAGCTTTGGGAAATATTACCATGTCATAAATTGTCACATATTTCTGTTGTAAAACCTGACTGTATATCATCCATGTCTCATCCTCTGTTACAGTCTCTCTGGGAGGAACGAGGACAATAAAATTAAAAATTTTAATCAAGGCAAAGGGGTAATCACTGGAAATCAAGGCTGACATATAACCATAGACAGTAAAATAAATTGACACAGCGACCCCATTGGAACTCAATTGAGACAAGTGAATTTTTAGCCCATTTTTAGCTATTTTTAGCACTTCCGTTTCTGACGCGCAGACTCAAACGAAGCTTGACGACGTCAGCAACCTGTCTGACAGATGTAAATGTTCTAGTAGCTGTGTGTGCAAACTGCCATCGTTAATCTTGCAGAGACAGCGAGCTTGAGCGGGGAGTTCTTTGGCGTGAGTGAGCAGGAGTAAGTATTCTGATTAATTATTTTGTATAGTATTTTAAAATGTAACGCCAGTACGCCATATTAAGTTAATTGCCTGCGAGCTTCTCCTCCTGTCTGTACGGTAATGCGACAGAGAGTCGAGTGGTTATGACGCAATCGTTAGCCTATTATTTTACAAAAACTGTTTCTACGGGACCATAATGTAACATAGAAGGTAATGGAGCCCTTTATACATTGTTGTGTATCTTTAGAAATAAATAATGGACAAACGGAGTCTTTAAACGCCTCAGATGTAAAGTTATTCGCTGTGAAAGTGACGCCAAAATGAATGGGAGTCAATGGGATGCTAACGCAAGTGAAGTTCTGCTACAAGATGGCGGCACGCAGCCGACTTCAACTTCCGGTCGACTTCCTTGATTCAAAATGGTACGCGCTATTTTATTCTCAAATACGGGACGATTCCGTATTTTAAGGGACGGGTGGCAACCCTAGTAATGGGACATGTGTTGACGACTGAGCGGTGATTGCAGTCAGGTAACAGTTGCACTGCACCATGTTAACCGCTTTCACACACGCACACAATATAAAATACACTATTATAAATATAAAAATCAATACACAATACCTATATAAAACACTATTTATTTACACGATTAATACTGAAAGAACTGTTATTACTGCACATTCACTATATAAAATAAAATTCACTGGATGAAAAAGTTTGCGCGAGCGGCCGCTCAAAAGGCTCGTTCGCGGTTGTGGCTTCAGTCGAATTCAGTGAGGCGCGGTGGTTTATGGGATGAGTAGTTCCTGCGCTCGAATCTAAAATATGTACACAGTCTTGTACTTTTGACTTTTTTTGGATTTTCTCTTAATTTTTTCACTCGAAATGATATGTTATATGTTTATGTCACACATGCTCTAAAACTCTTTAGATACAGATTTTTCTGAAAGTCAATGGGAGAAATGAATGGGAAATTTACTTCCGGCACCAGAGCTCTCTCGGGCTGTGGGCGGGACTGTGATGCTCTATTTAGTTTCATTTGTAATGACTGTATCACATTTCCCTGAACTAAGTACATTTCTGCTGCTATTATTATGTTTAAATGAAAAATGAAAGGAGGCAGTGGTATTTCATATCCTTTTTCGTTTTATTGTAAATATACAGTGAGCAGTCAAGGCGAGCTGACATGTTATCAAGTACCCTGCTGTTTGCAGAATTACCGGACCTGCGTCCTTGCAGACATCACTGTAATTGAGGTTTCAAATTGTTTAACTGATTTGGGTGGATTCGAACCCCTGCAGACAGTCGGTCAGAACTGTTTAAATATCTTCTAACTTGAAGAAATCACCCCAGACTTTTGAAACTCATTAAGAAGTTTATTGATGGCAAGTTGTGGTTCTGGAACAGAATACAAAATAATTTTACATGAGTAATTAGTAAAATAACATTTACAAACAATTATGCAATAGCAATCCTTTTAAGTATAAAATTAAATCACAAATTAAAGCAGTTGAAAATGTCTGTGCATTGACTAGAGCAGTCGTTCTATGACAACAACAAGATGACGCTATTACTGCACTAGACGTGACTGAGGCACACATTTAGTATATTGTAAAGGGCAAGACATTAGTCTCGAAATAAATCGATAAAACATTAACATATCTCACAGTAAATACTTAACATTACTTGCATCAGATATAATGAACATGAATGCAAGCTTAACGGTGACAAGTCAACTATATATATATATATATATATATATATATATATATATATATATAGTCATAAACACAGTTGTGGCCAAAAGTTTTGAAACTACATAAATATTGGAAATTGGAAACGTTGCTGCTTAAGTTTTTATAATAGCAATTAGCATATACTCCAGAATGTTATGAAGAGTGATCAGATGAATTGCATAGTCCTTCTTTGCCATGAAAATTAACTTAATCCCCAAAAGACCTTTCCACTGCATTTCATTGCTGTCATTAAAGGACCTGCTGAGATCATTTCAGTAATCATCTTGTTAACTCAGGTGAGAAGGTTGATGAGCACAAGGCTGGAGATCATAATGTCAGGTTGATTGGGTTAGAATGGCAGACTTGACATGTTAAAAGGAGGGTGATGCTTGAAATCATTGTTCTTCCATTGTTAACCATGGTGACCTGCAAAGAAACGCATGCAGCCATCATTGTGTTGCATAAAAAATGGCTTCACAGGCAAGGATATTGTGGCTACTAAGATTGCACCTAAATCAACAATTTATAGGATCATCAAGAACTTCAAGGAAAGAGGTTCAATTTGTGTAAAGAACGATTCAGGGTGTCCAAGAAAGTCCAGCAAGCGTCAGGATCATCTCCTAAAGAGGATTAAGCTACAGGATCGGAGCTTGCTCAGGAATGGCAGAAGGCAGGTGTGAGAGCATCTGCACGCACACTGTGAGGCCAAGACTTTTGGAAGATGGCCTGGTGTTAAGAAGTGCAGCAAAGAAGCCACTTCTCTCCAAAAAAAACATCAGGGACAGATTGATCTTCTGCAGAAAGTATAGTGAATGGACTGCTGAGGACTGGGGTAAAGTCATATTCTCCGATGAAGCCCTCTGATTGTTTGGGGCATCTGGAAAAAGGCTTGTCCGGAGAAGAAAAGGTGAGCGCTACCATCAGTCCTGTGTCATGCCAACAGCAAAGCATCCTGACACCATTCATGTGTGGGGTTGCTTCTCATCCAAGGGAGTGGGCTCACTCACAATTCTGGCCAAAAACACAGCCATTAATAAAGAATGGTACCAAAACACCCTTCAACAGCAACTTCTTCCCACAATCTAACAATAGTTTGGTGAAGAACAATGCATTTTCCAGCACGATGGAGCACCGTGCCATAAGGCAAAAGTGATAACTACAGTAAGTGGCTCGGGGACCAGAATGTTGAAATTTTGGGTCCATGGCCTGGAAACTCCCCAGATCTTAATCCCATTGAGAACTTGTGGTCAATCCTCAAGAGGCGGTTGGACAAACAAAAACCCACTAATTCTGACAAACTCCAAGAAGTTATTATGAAAGAATGGGTTGCTATCAGTCAGGATTTGGCCCAGAAGTTGATCGAGATCATGCCCAGTCGAATTGCAGAGGTCCTGAAAAAGAAGGGCCAACACTGCAAATACTGACTCTTTGCATAAATGTCATGTAATTGTGGATAAAAGCCTTTGAAATGTATGAAGTGCTTGTAATTATATTTCAGTACATCACAGAAACAACTGAAACAAAGATCTAAAAGCAGTTTAGCAGCAAACTTTTTGAAAACTAATATTTATGTCATTCTCAAAACTTTTGGCCACGAATCTCCCTCGTGGGATCAAACAATCATGGGTGATACGCATGATGGTGACGTTGCATATGTTCATTGGTCTCAGGAAGATATGGCGAGTGGAATGCGCAGGATTACCTGCCGAAGTTGACAGTCGTGTACACTGAAAAAAGTAATAAGTAAATTTACTTAATTTTTATTTGGCAAGTTTTTGCACAAGCATTTTTCAAGTAAATTTAACACATTTGGAAATTAAGTAAATCTACTTAACTAAGTTAAGTAAAAAAAATAAAATAATAATAAGTACATTTTATTGAGTAAAATTTAATTAAATAATATTCAATTAACGCATTTAGCAGACACTTTTATCCAAAGCAACTTACAGTGCATTCAGGCTAACAGTTTTCACCTATCATGTGTTCCCGGGGAATCAAACCCCCAACCTTGCACTTGCTAATGCAATGTTCTACCACTGAGCTACAGGAACACTTCAAGATTTTGTGAAAAATAAGTAAAATTTCACTTACTTACTTTTTTATTTTGGAAAAGTTTTTACACTAACAAAAAACCCGAAACAGATATTCTAGAAATTTCTAAATGTAAAATATTTTTTTTCAAAACAGTTTTATCAAATGAGGGTAAATTAGTCTCTCACTTATGTCCCTTTAAACCAGTTTACAGCAAAGACAGCACGAAGGACTGGATGCACATGATACATATTCTGCAATTAAGAAAACAGACAAAAGAAATAGCACTGTAAAACCCGATAAGTAAACTTTACTCAAACCATTTGAGTAAATAGATTGCCTTGATTTAAACCCTGTAAGTTTTAAAACTTTGCGATTAAGTAATTAAGCGATTAACTAAGTGCTGATTGAGAATTAGTGATGAACAGCTGTTGTTAACAAACAGAATCACTGAAGAAAAGAGAAACACAAGAACTACTACAACTGACTTCAGACACAGACTTGAAATGATTATCATCACCAATATAAAGTATAACAACCTACACCTAGGTACAGGTTAACACCTGATGGCATTTCTTCTGGGCTTTTGAGTTACAACAAATGTGTTTTAGAAACACACGGTTATAACAGCCAGAGAAAAGACTAATACAGAAATCAAGGGTCAGGAGCACAACTAAAGCAAACACTGATCTCTAACATGGTTACTTCAAATGAAACAATAAATCAACATCTAAACCTTAGTTCATTTTTAATAAGATCTTCTGTAGACGTCTGACAGAAATAAAGTCAGTCTGGTTATTAATAAGTGGAGCTGGTGATGCTGTTTGTGGGGTTGTTTAATCAGATCTTGAGAGATTTCATGTGTTTTATTTCAGTTGATTTCATCTAAGGCTGTGTCTGAAGTCAGTTGTAGTAGTTCTTGTGTTTCTCTTTTCTTCAGTGATTCTGTTTGTTAACAGCAGCTGTTCATCACTAATTCTCAATCAGCACTTAGTTAATCACTTAATTACTTAAATGCAAAGTTTTAAAACTTACATGGTTTAAATCAAGGCAATCTATTTACTCAAACGGTTTGAGTAAAGTTTACTTATCGGGTTTTACAGTGCTATTTCTTTTGTCTGTTTTCTTAGTTGCAGAATATTTATCACGTGCATCCAGTCCTTCGTGCTGTCTTTGCTGTAAACTGGTTTAAAGGGACAGAAGTGAGAGACTTATTTACCCTCATTTGATAAAACTGTTTTGAAAAAAAAAAAAATACATTTAGAAATTTCTAGAATATCTGTTTCAGGTTTTTTGTTAGTGTAAAAACTTTTCCCAAATAGAAAAGTAAGTAAGTGAAATTTTCACTTATTTTTCACAAAATCTTGAAGTGTTCCTGTAGCTCAGTGGTAGAACATTGCATTAGCAAGTGCAAGGTTGGGGCTTCGATTCCCCGGGAACACATGATATGTGAAAATTGTTAGCCTGAATGCACTGTAAGTTGCTTTGGATAAAAGTGTTTTTTTTTAAAAACAGCATTAAGGGACCAGTGGATGGAGTTTATTTTTACAGAGCATCAACGGAGTTGTGCAAGTGTTTGTGTTTGTTCCCTGCATTTCGAAGATGCTTGTTTTACAAACAAGGTCCAGTTTGGCGATGGATTTGCGTATCGTGTATTTCTTAAGGATGATGCAATCCCAACAAAAAAGGGTCACGATCGTGTGTTGGAACCGCAGGCGGTGAATAAAACTGCTTCAAATATCTTTATCTATATCCTTGTTAGTGCGTCCGCCTCCCATGCCGGAGACCCGGGTTCGAGCCCCCCTCGGAGCGAGTCGTTGCTGAAGCTGCTCTCTTTCAGTTTCAGCCTCGGGATCTGATTCTGGATCATAAATAAATGGCTGAATCTGACTGTTAGCCATGGTTTGTTTTGGATGTTTTTTTTTCCTCACGGTAATGTCACAGTTTCCTCATGCTCTCAACGCAAAAGCTTACCCGCGCTCATGATTCTTTAGCTCCGCCCACACGTCACGCCTCCAGCCGGTCGTGTTTTTCCGGGAAAAATCGGTACAGACTATCTTTCTCTTATGAATATAATAAAACTAAAGACTTTTTGGAGTTATGAAGGATGCAGTACTACTCTATAGGTACTCAAGATTAACAGGATATTGAGTGAAAACGAGCATTTCACCCCCCTTTAAGTACATCTCTGCATTACACTTGCCCTCTAAATAATACATCATCATCGGTGGTGTAATTTTATCAAGTATTAAACAGTAATGAAATGATAGAGAACATGTTTTTCTATAATACAGTGTGTAAGTGCAGAAAAACGCTTTTATTTTGTATTTTGCGTGTATGTTTCCAGGTGGTTTGGTCACGTGGGATCGGTGTGTATATACCTGGTAGCGTTTCCTGTTTGGGTTAGGTGTAGTAGAGAGGGGGTGAGTAGCGGGGAGTGCTCACTTTCTGTTGACTCGATTCGTTTTTACTTGGTCTGATATAAAGCCAATAAATGTTGTGGGATTTGCAATGAACAAAACGCGTCAAGGATTATTCCTGCTGCTTAGCCTCTCAGCGGCTATAGGTTGTCGCTATACAGTGATTTAAGTTAAAATAAGTAATATCTTTAGTATACTTTTTTATGCATATAGTAATGCATTTGATTTTACTTAAAGGGATGTATTTTACTTAAAGGATAGTTCACCAAAATCAAGAACTTCATAATCAAGTAATCACTGAGTAATCATTTACTCATTTTCATGTCTGTCCAAACCTGCAGGATTTTATTTCTTCTGTGGGACATAAAAGTTATTCTAAGACTTTCCTATAATCCAATACTTTTTCTATGTCCCTCAAACATATGATTTTTGGCTTCCAATAAGTATACAATGGCTCATTTCACTGAATATTACAAAAAACTATCATGACTAATACTTATAAAACATTATAAAATCATATATGTATTCATAAAAAATAAAATAAAAAAGAGAGATAAAATGATAAACAGCCAAGTGTGACCCATGCTCATAATTCGTGCTCTGTATTTAACCCATCCAAAGTGCACAGTGAACACACACCCGGAGTCACTTTAGTAGTTTATCAATTTATTTTCTGGTATTTTTTCCCCCCATTTTAATTTGTTGACTTCTGATGTTTTCAGACTTCATTACTTTAACATTGTCCGTACTCTGCTTGCTCATTGAACAAAGCAAAGTATAAAAAATTGACACTGCTTTATTTAATATTGTGGGAAGAGGTCTAAAAGCCATCACAATTCACTGAATCATAATTTTAGATTGTAAGAAATCTAGGATAAATGAAAAAATAATAAGAATACAAATCAAAGTATACTTTCATATTATGACCCAACTGTTTTGATGACTTAGAAAATACAAAATAGACAAATATTTTTTTTAAAATGGTTATTAAATATTTAAACTTGAGTAAAAGTCACAACAAGAAAACCATGTGATGTTTAAGATGAAAGTTTAATCATTTAAGAACAAACATATTATCGGTTGAAGTTTTTGTAAATGTTTTACAATACAATCTTTAACTGTTATTTAATTAACAAAAGTACAAATAAGATAATTTAATTTAGTATAACAATCTACACCTAGGTACAGGTTAACACCTGATGGCATTTCTTCAGGGCTTTTGAGTTACAACAAATATGTTTTAGAAACACACGGTTATAATAGCCAGAGAAAAGACTTAGACAGAAATCAAGGGTCAAGAGCCCAACTAAAGCAAACACTGATCTCTAACATGGTTACTTCAAATGAAACAATAAAATCAACATCTAAACCTTAGTTCATTCTCAATAAGATCTTCTGTAGACGTCTGACAGAAATAAAGTCAGTCTGGTTATTAATAAGTGGAGCTGGTGATGCTGTTTGTGGGGTTGTTTAATCAGATCTTGAGAGATTTCATGTATTTTATTTCAGTTGATTTCATCTAAGTCTGTGTCTGAAGTCAGTTGTAGTAGTTCTTGTGTTTCTCTTTTCTTCAGTGATTCTGTTTGTTAACAGCAGCTGTTCATCACTAATTCTCAATCAGCACTTTAATCAATTAATTACTTGAATGCAAAGTTTTAAAACTTACAGGGTTTAAATCAAGGCAATCTGTTTACTCAAACGGTTTGAGTTAAGTTTACTAGTCGGGTTTTACAGTGTAGTGATAGTTTATCTTACGAGGCATAGTTTATCTTAAAGGGGGGGTGAAATGCTCGTTTTCACTCAATATCCTGTTAATCTTGAGTACCTATAGAGTAGTACTGCATCCTTCATAACTCCAAAAAGTCTTTAGTTTTATTATATTCATAAGAGAAAGATAGTCTGTACCGATTTTTCCCGGAAAAACACGACAGACTGGAGGCGTGACGTGTGGGCGGAGCTAAAGAATCACGAGCGCCAGTAGGCTTTTGCGTTGAGAGCGTTTGGAAGCTGACATTACCTTGAGGAAAAAACCATCATCCAAAACAAACCATGGCTAACAGTCAGATTCAGCCGTTTATTTATCCAGAATCAGATCCCGAGGCTGAAACTGAACGAGAGCAGCAGCAGCAACGACTCGCTCCGAGCGGGGCTCGAACCCGGGTCTCCGGCATGGGAGGGGACGCACTAACAAGGAGGCAGAGATATTTGAAGCAATTTTATTCACCGCCTGCGGTT
This sequence comes from Carassius auratus, assembly GCF_003368295.1. NCBI lineage: Eukaryota > Metazoa > Chordata > Actinopteri > Cypriniformes > Cyprinidae > Carassius > Carassius auratus. The sequence continues at coordinate 6,349,448 of NC_039264.1, read as the reverse complement.
CCAACACACGATCGTGACCCTTTTTCGTTGGGATTGCATCATCCTTAAGAAATACACGATACGCAAATCCGTCGTCAAACTGGGCCTTGTTTGTAAAACAAGCATTTTAGAAATGCAGGGAACAAACACAAACACTTGCACAACTCCGTTGATGCTCTGTAAAAATAAACTCCATCCACTGGTCCCTTAATGCTGTTTTTTCTTTGGTAATCTGTGCAGGGTTGTCTTGCCCTGGCAACCAAAAACACACTCCTTTTGTGACATTTTCTGTTCCCCCCAAACCCCCCCCCCCCCCCCCCCCCATAATAATACTTAGTTTATATGGGTAACGCTATAAAATAATGGTCCGTTGTTAATAAGTAACTACGCAGGAAGTAATAGGTAGTACTACATTAACACTTAACTTAATACTATTAACTAATATAGAAGCAAGATTAACTAAGCAGTAAGTAATAGCTCATTTAGGACATAGGTAGTTCCTTATTAGTTATTTGATAATTACTAAAGAAAAATATCGTCATTGAGAACTACTTTGGAACTATGGCCAACTAATGAAGAATAACCAATTAATTACTAATCACAACAGCTACATCTATAAAGTGAACAATTAGCTTCTTTATGGAAACGTGTATATATATATATATATACATATATATATATATATATATATATATATATATATATATATATATATATATATATATATATGTATAGCCTATCCATATGATACATTTTATGAGCTCCATTAAGTTCAATGTCTCCAACTCTAATAACTTTAACGTTAGTGATATTATGCTGGGGAGGGCTTCTCTTTAGGAAGTGACAATAAATAATGATGTTCTCTTGTCAAAACATATTTGCATCCTTCATGAAAACATTGACTGCATTTATAGTGTTAAGCACAAAACAACATCTTCCAGATTACAATGTCTGGTAGAATATCACTAGTTCCTCACAGAAATATATGGCTGTACAGTATGTGTCAGATAATTTTATTGTAAATTACTTGTGAAATCTATGACTCATTACTCGAGTGTTCAACGTGATCTCATGAGAATACGTGTGTATTTTTACATTAAATGTGGTTCTATCACACGTATATTTACTTACGTTTTCATGCACATAGAAACGTACAATTTAGACGTATTTATAGTAGTAAAACGTACAAATACTTACGTGTTAGCAGCTAAAAAAACGTAAATATTCTAACGTAAAGTGTGAATGTATATGAATTCCCATGTATTAATATTAAAACCGTGGCTTTAATGATTTAAATCTGTTGTATTTAATCATATCAATACATGTTTTTATTCAATTTATTGAAAGCAGTTTACTCGTCTATTTAATAGGAAATAACATTTCTGTGCATGCTGCAAACCATAGATACACACAAAAGCACAGCATACAATTACAAATCACATCCATTTTATTTGTTTGCTGTACTGCATATCTTTTGAATCCAGATGTTTGCAAGGAACATATCCAAATTCAGCCCTTTATCGATGGATCTTCATATTCATTCTCAGCAACAGCGTCCGTCACAGTCAAAGCTCGCGCTCGTTATGATTCGAATTTGAAAATAGCGCCAGTGCGCCACGTTTCGACATGGTTTACGGCACTGATATCGAACTCTCATTGGTCCTCATCAAATTCGTCACAGATTGCGACACGTCGTGTTTCAGTTTATGACATTTGAGTACTGCGCCAGTGTGCCTTCACGGAGATAAGACAGATACATCATTTAATGGATTAATAAATTAAATTCTGCTCTGTACCATATAAAAACTATTACCTCCATATAGAGGACTGCGACTGGAACTCATTATCATTTGAACTAATTTTGGTACCACTTTTGATATTTTCGCAAAAAATAAAATGATTAACGTTACGTTTGTTTGTTTGTTATTTGTTTATTTATAACAGTAACGTTATGTAGTTTTAAGAAATGTTGTCTTTAAAATAAAAAATATTTCACTTTAAAGTGAAATCTTTCACTTAAAAATAACGGTGCAGACCACTAATAGTTCATGCGGACTGGCAAGGTAACACTTGAGTAATTAGTCAGGAGTTAACATGTTTTTCACTTTAAAATAATGGTCCAGATCACTAGTAGTTCCTGCGGACTGACAAGGTAACACTTGAGTAATGAGTCATGGATTTCACAAGTAATTTACAATAAAATTATCTGACACATACTGTACAGCCATATATTTCTGTGAGGAACTAGTGATATTCTACCAGACATTGTAATCTGGAAGATGTTGTTTTGTGCTTAACACTATAAATGCAGTCAATGTTTTCATGAAGGATGCAAATATGTTTTGACAAGAGAACATCATTATTTATTGTCACTTCCTAAAGAGAAGCCCTCCCCAGCATAATATCACTAACGTTAAAGTTATTAGAGTTGGAGACATTGAACTTAATGGAGCTCATAAAATGTATCATATGGATAGGCTATACATATATATATATTTATATATATAAAAAAATTGTATATATAAAAATAAATATATATATATATATTTATTTTAGCTTACTTTCCAGTGAGTATTGAATGCATAAATCATACACTGTAAAAAATGTTGCCGTTAAATAACAGTAATTTTCTGGCAGCAGGGGTGCCAGTAAAGTACTGTTAATTTACAGCTCTTAACCATTAATTTACCACTCTTATTTTTTAACAGTATTTTACTGTAGATTCTACCATGGAAATTAACTCCACTCCCACTGCTTCAAACAGTTCGAGTTTTTAAACTAGCATTCCCACGATGTTAGTACTATGAACTTATTTCATTTGAGTCCACTGAGAAGGAATATTTCTTACACTTAATGTGCAGTAATAAAGTAACTAAATACATGACTTTTACTCAAATCACTGCAGCTCATTGTCAGCTATAGCACACATGTATGTGCTGAAGTACTTAACACAGAGATCATCACTGTATCAGCGACTCCACATTTACTGCCTTTATATAAAGCAGCAGAAAATCAGAATTTGTGGCTCATCATTGACTGAAGCACCGGCTCTACTCTCCAGCACAATGGTGAACAACAAAACTACATTAAACTAAACGATCTCTCTTGTGCAAACACACATTAATACAGTCAAGTTCAGTATTTACTCTCATTATCAGTGTATGACTTTGCCTAATTTTTTTTCTATGGATGTTCACAAATATTTTAGTTAAATTAACTTTTTTTTCATTTGGTAAATCTGACGTTTACATTTTACAGTATATTACTGTTTTTCCTTGACTTGACGGCAAAAAACTGTAGAAAAACACTTTTTTTTGCTGGCAACCATTAATTTACGGCAAGAAACAGTAGAAAAACAGTTATTTACTGGCAGCAGGGGTGCCAGTAAATAACTGTTTTTCTACAGTTTGTTTCCTGTAAATTAATTACAGTTTATTACTGTTAAATTACGTTTCATTCTGTTTCTTCTTCATCTTAAATCTTTAACCCTTTAAACCCCACAAGAAAATCCTCAGTTTTAAATGAACACTTATAATGTGTGCACACTACAAAGTGTTAGAGTAACACTGAATCAGTGAAGTTAATGAGATAATTCTGTGATTAATTGATGATTGAGCATTAGTGATAAACACCTGCAGAATCACTGAAGGAAAGAGAAACACAAGAACTACAAATGACTTCAGCCACAGCCTTAGATGAAATCAACTGAATAAAAGAATACATCAAATCTCTCAAGATCTGATTAAACAACTCATAAAACAGCTTCACCAGATTCACATTACTAACCAGACTGACTTTATTTCTGTCAGATGTCTACAGAAGAACTTATGGAGAGTTAAATAGGTTTAGGTGTTTTTTCACTACCATGATGGAGATCAGTGTTTACTTTAGTTGGGCTCTTGAACGTGACTTTTCAACAACTAAGGTTTTTTTTTTCATGCTGTAACAATGCGCCTTTGGAACCTGTTATAGCAAAACAAAAATACACAGAAGAAAAAAAATCTGATGTTGTTGTTTATAGATTGACAAGAACAAATACTGTTATTTCTGATCTAATCCCATGTCTCTTCTATTATTGATACTACAGCATAAGAAGGAACACTGCTGAGCCATAAGTTATAAAAGACTGTTAAGAAAATTTCACTCATAATAAAAAAAAAAAAACCTTTGCTGAAATTTAGACAGAAATATCAAGAATCAGCGTATGAATCACAACAATGGTGACAATCCATAAAATAAATGAACAGATCAGTTCTGAACATCACAACACATGCTACTAAAACTTAAAACAAATGCAAAATTATAAGCACATAAGAATTCAAGAAAATAAGTGAACAATTCAGTGGCATAATTTATTCATGCCGCAATGCATGCTGGGAGTCATGGATGAGTTTTATCCTGTGCTGGTACCCAGCATGCATTGCATCATAAACCTTTTGATTGTCACCATTGTTGAGATTAATATGCTGATTGTTGATTTATCTCTTTCAGTGTTGTGAGGACTGCTGCCCAAAATATTTAAAGCTCAAAAATCCATATCCAGATAATCACATTACCGTTCAATCTTATAAATTTGAAGAAACAAACAAAAGAAAAGTGTTATTCACTCACATATTTCAACACCAAATTATTATTTGACTATTATAACAACAAGTCAGTCTAGTAGATCATGCCTGACAGAAACAGTCATAATCACTTGATCATCAAGATTAATATTGCTGTAATAGATGTATCATAAAGATACAAACATAGCAATGAAACAAAAGTTGAAGTACAAAAGTCAAGGGTCAGGAGCCCAACTAAAGCAAACACTGATCTCCACAATGGTGACGCTAAACGAAACTAAGATTATCATCTACACCTCTGTAATTCTCAATAAGATCTTTTGATCTCTGATCTCTGATCTGATAGAAATAAAGTCAGTCTGGTTAGTAATGTGTGAAGTTGGTGAAGCTGTTTGTTGATCGTTTAAATCTTCAGTTGATTTCATCTAAAGCTGTGGCTGAAGTCAGTTGAATTTCTTGTGTTTGTCTTGTTTCTTTTTTCTTCAGTGATTCTACTCATTAACAGCAGCTGTTGATCATTGTCTGAATTCACTCATTAGTTTTCATTCTCTCTGTCAGGTGGACTATATTAGTAAACTCATGTAGGGAATAGTGAATGAGGGAGTAGGGTGTGATTTGAAACACAGCCGCTGAGTGTCGACTTTGAACGTTGTTAATTTACGATATATAGCAGCAGGCTACTTCTCGAAAACGATGAATATTACCCAGAATGCACTGTTTTAATGAAAAACAGTATTTTACTGTCGAAATTTGGCCGTTTTTTTACAGCGATTTTTAACAGTGTACTATTTGGAGACACCCGTCGCTGCAGACTGTAGCGCGGTGACGTCACGTATGTGTTTACTGCGCATGCGCAATGTGACATAAGGTATATGTTTAACACGCATGCGCGTCGTACATATTGGCGTTACCAAGGAGTATAGAAGCGCTATATACCTAGGGTTACTGCGCATGTACAGGTTCATTCACTTCCGGATGTATGGTGGATTCGAGATTCGTTGGCAGTAAGTCAAAAAAATATTAACTTACTTATGTTTTCTTAAAAACAATGTGTGTTTGTGTTAACGGCTTTTAATTGCAACGATGCTTTGGTCATAATCGTATATTGCAATTGCGATTTCAGACATTTATGACATGTGTTATGATATATGTTAGGATTCAAAGTGACAGGGATTCTGCTGCTGGTCTGTTAAAGGGTCTTTAAAAGTATTTTTTCGCCGACAAATTAGCCTTTAGAGATGTATTTAAATAGAGCAGAAAGACTTGCATTAATAAAGTAGGCTAATGTCACTGATTGTTGCATGTGTTGTTTTTGTATTTGTCATCCTTTTCATTAACTAACATTATCAAAGATTAATAGATACTGTAACATTTATTGTTCATTGTTAACTAATATTAACCATTGACAGCTTATTGTAAAGTGTTACCTCTTCAATTTACCTTTGTGTGACTGACAGAGTTCATTTAAATCTGACATATAGAAACCTTAACTTGACTGTAAATGTTCTTTTGTTTAGATACATACTACAGTCCTCAGAAAAGGAGAAAAGATAACAATAGAACAGTGCATCTCATGCTGTGATAAATATCACTGCCCATTTTGTGAGACCTGGGTCTACAAACCAGTGGACTTGTACAGTGTCACGAAGCATGTGCAGGATCATCTGAAAACAGCTGTTCGTGAAGAAGGTGTGTAGTGTTTGAACATCCATAAACATGGTTTTGTGAGTGGATATGTGTTTTACACTGTTTTTTTTTTTTGTAAATTTCAGATTTTATTATCATAAGATGCAGCTTAAAATGCAGAGATGTTTCTCATTTTCATTGCTGCTATTGTTCTGCTACAATCATACGAAAAGCACAATTTAACATCCATCTTACAAAATGCAAGCAAAAGAAACAAAAGTTTCCATCTCCACAAAGAACTCCATCACCCATGGTTCTGATTGGTAATACACCTCTGCCTGCAGCTTCTGCTCAGACAGCACCCCTTCTTCAACCTCAGCCTTCTCCAAGTGAACCACGCACGTCTGTGTCTCCCACGCCCAGTACTCCACTGTATCAACCCAAAGTATGTAAGGGACCACCACTTCCATCTCCTTTGAGTACCATCACATCCTATAATACATTTCAAAATATATTAAAAATCTTTACCTTGTATGACTCTTTTGCCTTTCTTCAAAATGATTTGATTTTGTTTAAATATTGTTTTTTCTTTTATGTAAATTAGGTGTCGTGAACTGGAGTGCATTTTCTGTAGGATACAGACAGGAGTTCCGGGTGCCGTATTCACTGACCCAGTGCCTATGGTGCCATGAAACATTGAAAGACTGCCCACCTGGCTATGTTGGGAATGGCAGGAGGGGAGTCCTGCGTGGATTTTATTCCTACAAAGACTTTGAGGGCTACTGCTCAGTTGATTGTTTTATTAAAGATGGAGGTGAATTTTAGAATGTGTAGGTGCAGATGCAGTTTCTTTTTTCTTTCTCATGTGTCATGTTTATAGTTGTAATCTCTCTTTCTCTCTTTCTCTCTCTCTCTCTCTCTCAATCATATATGTACACACACACAATTATATTTTGTTTTGTACTTTGCGATAAAAAAAAGATTACTGTTATCAGTTTGGTTTTTGGAGGCAAGATGCATAAAATGGGAAGCAGACACTGAAAATATAAAGTATGTTGTCAATTTAACTGAAAAATACTTTATTGGCATAAATATTTCACATGCAGAATTGTCAAAGTAACAGAAGCATGTATAAAATTATACTAAATAAATAAACAAGAACCAGGACAGAGGACAGATTAAAAGAAATAAAGAAAGGTTCAATTAAAGTGTAGTGTAATGTTACAATATAGCTACACAGTGAAGTACTGCTCAACAGAATGTATATATGTATATGTATATATATATTACTACACAGATATTAGGCTACAGAATAAACACTCTAATTCCGTATATTTTTACATCAGATGAGACATGATTAAAATCATGGATATGCCCTGTACTACATTTTACTGTTTAGAGTTTTTAAATACTTATCTATTTTATTGGTATGGGCTATTCTGTTAAGAATGCGCATGCGTTTTACTGATGTATTAAGTCACACGACGCGAAAACACCTAACGTCACCACGCAATGCAAATTACACACGCATGCGTGTTAGAGACATACCTGGCCTCACTTTGCGCATGCGCGGGAAACACATACGTGACGTCGATACGTGACGTCACCGCGCTACAGTCTGCAGCGAGGACTTCTTGACTATTTGACATCCAACGTAAGTTGGAAGTAAAATAATTTTTCATATTTGTTAATTGTGATTTTTAGGATGATGCTCACATGAAGGATGCACTTGTGTTCCCTCTATGGACAAAAGTTGCCGGCCCAGAACATTATCTGTTATGTGTAAGATTTTACAAAAAACATTTGCATATCACGTTTTATACAGCTTTGACTATTTATTATTGACTATGATTATTATTTTATGTTGGTTTTACGGAGGGGTGTTTTTACCCTCTATATCATAAAGCAAAGTTAATTTAAATGTGAAATGGATTGTCATAACACTATCTGTACTCCCTTGCTACAACCATGATTATGCATCCCTATAGGTACTGAAGCCACTCTTAAGAGAGATCCTCCTACTAGACTCCCTGTAATCATGAGTCTGGTTTTGGAGATGACCTTTACAGAGACATCTTTAGGTCCACAGCTAAGATATAATTGCCATGTTCCTATGGCATGTAATGTAGACATGCGGTTGCATTGTTCCAGCAGTCGTTTTTTTTTTTTTTTTTAGCTATGAGAGTATGTATTATCATTAATTTACAGGTGCCACGTTCTTATGGCACGTAATGTAGACATGTGGTTACATTGTTCTAAATAGAAACATCTTAATAGATTAAACCAGCAAAGCAAAATCAGGCCTCTTTGTGGATGAGGACGTCCATGTTCTGTGGGAGAAAATAGACTCAAATGGGTGTGAGCAGAGGAGTAAAATTGCTGGTTTAATATATGGCCATATGATATGCTGTTACATATGCTTTGTAACATAGGACTCTTCATGGCTTGTTGTTAATTTGTCTTTTACCCAAATCTTAGGAGTATTGCACATCGTCTCGTCTTGACCCTGGACAGTGGACAGAAGTCACAGGATTGGATATTGGGGTGACACACAACTACAATACTACTGTACATATTTTCAGCTCTGTGTAGATTTTTATTTCAAACTCCAATACATTTGTTTCCTAAAAGTCTTTCCTCAACAGACCAACAGCATTGATTGTGGAGTTTTCATGCTCATGGTAAGCTATTAAAACAGGCTATTAATGCTAGTAATTTTTTTATTTATTTTTTTCTGGAAATTAATCTGTACTCTTTTTCAGTATGCCCTTTACACTGTGCTGAACACTCCATTCAATTTTACTTCGGTGAGCTTTTCTATTTTCTTCCTTAGAAGGTTGCTATAAAGTTTATTGCTGGTCATTAAATTCTAACAAGACAACTTAAATACTAATCCTGTGACATTACAATTTCTGTTAGCTTGACATGCCTGCAATCGGAGTGGTGGTGTCTACGTCTAATTTAGCGGTTTGAGACAGAGGGGTATGTGTATTAGTTTCTTTACATCTCAGTTTGGTGTTTCATTCTTTGTTCCTTTCTTGTCAGTAGAAATATTTGACCAAACTGAGGCATTACAGGTCACTAAATTATTTATACATTATACATTGGTTATATGTAATTATTAATTATACATTAAATTATCAATGCAGCCTGTTTATTGTCCACAACAAGAGGTGTCCTATTGGGGGCCAACAATGTAGATTTTTCTTTCTTTTTTAAAAGGCATGGGAAAAGGTTCACCCACTGGACCGAGGAGGCAAGATGCCTGACTGAAGGGACATTACGACCACTTTACAGGAGTTTTCCAGGACTAACACATGACTTGCCACAACATGTTGTTGCCAGGAGGAACCGAAAGTTATCCAACGAGGCTCTGGTGGACTCCATTGTGGCCAGAGGAACCGATAACCACATTCAGGTACATGCATCAAGAATGCAATTTTTAACTGCATTCTAAACCAATAGCTTGTCTAGTAAATAAACAACTTACACATACATGAAAATGTTTTTAATGTCATTTTCAATTTTCTCTGCACAGTCCATCATCAATGGACAAAAAAAAATCACAGTGGCTTGACACTTTTTCCAAGTGTTCCATAAAGAAAATGCCTGTGCCATTGTTCATTGAAGATCAGGAACAAATATATAGTATTTCCACTCACCTGACTTCAATTCTGAACAGTACACCCACACACACCCACAGTGACCAGATCCGATTTATTATGGATGTCCTTTTTCCAGAGGTAGGACTAATGTGTTAGTTGTGCTCCGCATGGTGTCATATTCACATTGTTTTTAATGTCAAATAGTTTATCCATAATGTTAGACCATTGCGCTAAAAATAATAGTTTTGTGCTTAATATAGAAAAGGCACTTTTGATTTTGTTGTAAAAAAAAACAACAACAAAAAACTAAACATGCAAAATGATGCTTGGCTTCTTTGGGCAGTGATAAATCTCAATTCTTTCTTGTGCTCTTGCTGTTGTGGAACATGTGTCCATCTTGGAGGCTGAGGAGAAATTCCTGCGAGGACTGGTCATTGACGCAAGCTACTGTAAGGATCCTATAAAGAAAATATTTATAATTAACCATTGTTTCTACCACTATGCAACTTTTGCTTTATTTATTTTTATCAGTGAGCGGGAGCACTTTGACAGCAGAATAAAAAAACAATTAAAGAAGAGTGGCAAGCCATAGGAGAGTCTACAGGAGTCATGCTGTTAAGAAATAAAAGTCATGGTGTTAATAAATATTTTTGTGAACAACAATATTGTCTCTTTCTTTTAAATGACCCTTGGAATTTTAGAAAAGGGTTAAATTGTGTTTGCCTTCATAAAATGCTATGTAGGACATGTTTTGTAGCTGTATGACGACCAATTGTGAATTGTACAGCAGATATTTCATTTAGGATGCAAATGATTACACAGTACTGTATGTCTAATGGCCTAAATATGTTTAATATCTAAATATAGCTTCATATAAATTCACAACATCATATATCAGTCAGTCTCCAGTATATAAAAACAGTTTATAAATAAATATAAATACATTTTACAGTAGGCACATAGGTCTGCTCTGCAGCCTCCCCATATAGTGTTATTCGCCGTATTTCCTTCTCCCCCTACTGGACGCATGAGGAACAACAGGGGCATAAAACTGCTTGGGGCCTATATCTACCGGCTCCAGGTCTGCAGCCTCCCCATAGAGCAGTGGTTCCCAACCTTTTTTTCAAGAGACCCCTATTTTAACACTGAAAAATCTTAACGACCCCCATGACCCCCCCCCCCCCCCCCCATTCAAATACACCAGTATAGACATCAGCTTAATGTGACTGTCAGTTGTTTAAGTTTTTAATAACACCAGAATGCAAACAATTAACTGCAACTTGCAACTACTGAGTTTTTCCAACAACAGATTCCATTTATTTTCCTAAACCCGTTGAGCAAATAACAGCACATTTTAATCTGTTAGCGTAAATATCAAATCTATCCATTTCACTTATTACCTTAAACGTGTAACAACATGCAAGGGTTCACAATGACCGACTTTTGTTTTCAGCCTGTGCTTTTTAACTGATGAACAAACAGAAGCAAATTAAAATTTACTAACATGAATATCACTTATTCAGAGAATTAATGTATTTTTTGTTTTGAATTCTAAAAACTAAAAACATTCACCAATTAAAACACAACAATAACCACTGCATAATAAATATTTACATATTGTAAGTTATGTTTTTTCATGCCTTTTCTCTTGTTCCTGGTTGAATTAAAGCCCTTATTTAATTGTTTTAATGTGACTATTTAATGTGAAGTCTGGGCCTGCATATCCAGGGCTAGAGATTGTATATTAGGCATGATTTTCGTGACAGCCATACGAAAGTCATGGTGCACATCCAGCTTGTTGCGTGCCTTCGTTTTGATGGTTACCAGAGAACTAAAAGCAGTCTCGGACAGGTATGTTGTGGCGAATGGCAGGATGAGTCTGGTTGTAGCATGGTGCGCAAGCTTGGGTGCGACGTTAGGTCCTTTCACCAGCCAGAACCGTTTGTACCCGTGTTCATTGAAGAATCTCCTCAGAAGAGAATTAGACTTGATATCCAAGAGCTCGTCCTCCGCTTGTAAATACTCCACGTCCTCCTCCTGCGCAGTGAACGGATCCATTACCCATGCGCATTTAGCGACATGTTCATCAACATCCGAAAACCGTGACGTCATCTCTTTCTGTAGCCGTTCCATGTGAAGTATGAACTCCTTGCTCAAGGATTCAGGCAAATTTCCCCCGGTCTGTTTAAGAAGTGATGGAAAATGGTGTAGGTCTCGTTTCATCAGCTTATTCCTCCTAAAGTCCACTTTATGCACAAATGCGTCAATAATTTCCTTGCATTCCAGCACATTTGCATCCGCGCTCTGCATGCGCTTGTTTGTTTCATTATAGAGGCTGAAAATATCCGCCAAGTATGACGTTCTGATGATAAATGCATCTGTCATTTCGTCAAACAGCTTCTGATTGTTCATTTTCAGGAACTCTTTTATTTTTTCTTTTAGTTCAATAAAACGAACCAACACTTGGCCTCTTGATAGCCAGCGCACTTCGGTATGAAGGAGGAGTGTCTGATGCACCTCATCTTCACACAGCTCCGCAAAGATTCGCTTGTTTACCGGGCGGGCTTTTATAAAGTTAACGATCTTTACAACTGTCTTCATTGTTTCATTAAGTTCATCAGAGAGGTGTTTGCTGGCCAAGGCTTGACGGTGTATCATACAGTGAAACACAAGACAGTAGGGTGCTTTTTCTTTCAAACGTGCATTGAAGCCCTTGTTTTTTCCCATCATTGAAGCAGCTCCATCAGTGCAGCATGCGACTAAATTATTATAGGGAATCTGATTCTTTGTGAAGTACGTGTCAATCGCGTGGAAAATATCTTCTCCTCGTGTTGTTGTAGACAAATTAGTCGACAAAAGTATGTCCTGCTTTAGTTCGGAGTCATCAACGTACTGCACATATGCAATGAGGACTGCTTCATCCGCCACAGTAGACGTTTCGTCAAGTTGGATGGAAAATGGGTGCATCTTTAACTTTTCAATCAGTGTGTTCTCAACATCATTTGCCATTCTGTCGATTCTGTGCTTTATTGTATTATTAGACAGAGGTACAGTTTTTAGTTTTGAAGCTGCCTGTGCCCCGCACATTATTTCTGCCATTTTTACACATGCGGGTTTGAGCAGAGTTTCCCTGATGGTGTGTGGCTTTTTTGATTGGGCAATTAAGAGAGCGCACTCGAAGGATGCAACCGTTGCCTGTCTATTTTCATTTCCAGCTCTTGTAAAAACATCTATTATGTTCTGGGGTCTATTTGACATAACAAGTTCTTTTTTCCTCAGGAAAAATTCTGTAGGTTTACCCACCGTCTGTGGGTGTTTGGTGCTGGTGCTCTGATGTCTCATTAGTTTGCAGGGCTTCATGCTTTCATTCGCTAGTCTCTCACCACAGATTACACACTCAATTCTCACCTTGTCCATCGCTTCAATGAAACCAAATTCAAGATAACTGTCTAAATAAGGCCTTGTTTTCTTTTTAGCGCATTCATTTTTATCTTCTCCTCGCCGCTTTGCCATATTTTCTCTTTGCCTCGTTTTTTTTTCGAAGTTACGTCTGTATCTTCCCACTCTCGCGATATGTTGCAAAATTCTCGGCGTTAAGGATTTTTTTTTTGTCATATTTAATTTTTTTACATTTTTTTTTTTTCAGAATTATTTTAATCAGAATTAATTTATCGTGCTGTTTAAAAAAAAAAATGATTGGCGACTGGCGACCCCTCGAAAATTATTAGCGACCCTTAGTGGGGGTCGCGACCCCAGGGTTGGGAACCACTGCCATAGAGGACTAACCAGAAGAGAAGAGAGAAAACAACACAGAACACGAGCCACTGAAAATACATATACAAGAAAATGCTCAAAAATGCAAGTATTATGAATGTCAATTTATTTTAAATAATAAGCTTTCCATTTATGTATGGTTTTCTAGGAGAGGACAATATTTTGCCAACATAAAACTATTTGAAAATCTAGAAAAAAATAAATAATACATCTGAATATTAAGAAAATTGCCTTTAATGTTGTCCAAATGAAGTTCTTAGCAATTTATATTGCTTATCAGAAATATTTACAGTAGGAAATGTATAAAGTATCTTCATGGAACATGATCTTTACTTAATGTCCTAATGATTTTTGGCATAAAAGAAAAATCTATAATTTTGACCTTTGTTTTTGGCTATTGGTACAAATGTACCCATGCAACATCTGACTGGTGTTGTGGTCCGGGTCATATATGATAAAACTGTCTCTGGAAACAAAGATGAATTCAATCCCCATCACTATGAAAGACGACAAAGACATTTAATCAAAGTTTGGTGATGAAACACAAATTATTAACACACAAATCAATGAACAATATATTGAATGTTTTTTCACAGGAGATGATCTAGTTATGATGATCAGATCAAATCTGAGTTAAAAAAAGGATCAAACTGTGGTATTACATGTAATTTAGAAAAAAAAAAAAAAGTGTACCCCATGTACATTTTAAAAAGTTAATATACACTTCACACAAGTGATGTCATTATTTACAAAGTTACGTTTTAAGGCCTTGTTTTTTCATGTCCAGTCACTAGTTGGCGCTCCAGCATGGTCTTTAGGAGACATGTTTTGAAGTTTATTAAAAAACTGGTAAAATAATAATCACTGTGGGGCATCGATGAGAATGCACAAAATTCCTTTAGTTGCTTTTATTTGATGGCTCAACATGTGGATCAAGATGTTTGGTCACTATAAAAGAATAATAACACTGCCATCAGTTACAAGTATGACAAACATTAACAAATGTTATGAAACCATATATATATATATATATATATATATATATATATATATATATATATATATATATATATATATATATATATATATATAAACTATCAACTTACACTTGATGCACGCACACAGTCCACGTATCAAAAACCCAGTAAAGGCCATCACTGCTCTTAGGCCTCAACTACCATTCAAATGGCTTCCATCATGCCCATGTGCTCAAAGAGGACGTGGGGTGACATATTTAAAGGAAGCAGAGTGACATGTATAACAGTCAGTATCGCCCTCTACTGGCTCAGTTCCTTCAGAACAAGACACATGTTCTCTTTACACCATTAGTTAAATTTAAAAGTTAAAACAGTGGTTAAAAATCCCTATCCCACTTATCTGACACAATCAGTTCAGTTCATGGATCTCTCTCCTGATGAGCAGATGATCTGACTCAGGTGTATCAAATAAGGGACACATCTAAAATGTGCAGAGCAGGGTTCCCAGGACCCAGAGTTAAAACGACTGAAACTGAAGATTAACAAAGTAAAATCTAAATCAATCATTGTTCAATATTAAAAGCAAACTTTCAGATGTACTGGTCAGTTTCTGCTCAGTTTTTCACACTCATCTTTCTCACACTCATTTGCATGCAAAAAGCATAACTGACTGCATCTTTTTTTAACACTGTGGACTCTTAGCCAGCAGAAAAACATTAAACCGCAGCCGTTTACGGTTAAACTACGTGTCTCCACAGTGTCTAAAGTGTTTTTCTTTTCTCATCTGGTCTCAACAGATCACTTGTTTCTGTCTGCACTGAAATACATGTTTTGTTTTTATAAAAATTAAAATCATCAGAAAACTCTTCAGATTATTGTTTTGAACTCAACTTTGATTGTTTTTTTTTTTGTTTGTATAAAATGCTGTATTATGCATGTCAGACCAGCAGTTGATGATGTCACTTTGTAAAGACACTCACACATTCATATAAACTGAACACATAATACGCATGTGAATGAAGTCACCATTTTAACACGTTTTTGTAGTTTACTCCGAGACGACAACAGTATCATTTTCAAACACTTGTGATATGAAACCAGTTTTCAACACCCGATGTGTGCAAGTGCAGCTCCTTTCTCTGTGAATGTGCAATCATCAAATTCTCCAAAGCTGTTAAAACAGGATACAAGAATATTAATAACATACCCTTACGAAAGGAAAATATATTTACCAATATATTTCTTAAAATATATTGTGATATGTTGTAATATATTATTTTCCCTTTTTATTTTCTAATAGTTTATATATTTGAATACATTTAATAATATATTGATGATACGTATATTATATAATATATTGCAAATTACCTTAATATGTGTTCCTTCAAAGAAAGGGTTTTCTATGAAATAATTAGAGAAGAGTCCATGTTTATAGCAGTATGGATTACAAGCAGAGCACGATACTTGGCTGTATGTCACGTCACTCGTCTTTCTTCCCACAGCTTATTCTTCTTAGAATAATTCATTTGCAGAGCTGTATTAGTGTATTTAATATTGTGGATTTAGCTGAAAGGACACACAATAACCTTACCACTTTGCAGACTTTTTGTTTGATGAATGTTGAATCAGCATCAGTTATCTCTTCTTCACGGGTCTGAACTGTTTTAAAAATAATCACATTAGAATGCACAACTTAATCTTTAATATTGTTACAAAAATGATATATATTTAAGATTTTTAAAATTTCCTACATCTAAAATAGCAATGATGTCATATATTTGCGTACTGCATTGTGATTGGTCTTTAGAATCAGATCAGATCAGAATCAGAATCAGAATCAGAATGAGCTTTATTGCCAGGTATGTTTACACATACGAGGAATTTGTTTTCGTGACAGAAGCTCCGCAGTACAACAGAATGACAGCGACAGAACATAAAACACATAATAAAAGAATAAAAAATACAAATATGTAGACAGTGAATGACAATATACAAATGACAATTGTAGTCAGGTATATTACAAAATGCAGTTATGTATGTACATGTGTATTATGTGCAAAATTTAAGTGTATACTAAGTATGTGTGTTAGATAAATAAAGTGTATGTGTATATAAATATAAAGTGTAGTGTGTTCGCAGTTATTATCAGCTGTTCATAAGATGGATTGCCTGAGGGAAGAAACTGGTCCTGTGTCTGGTTGTTCTGGTGCTCAGTGCTCTGTAGCGTCGACCAGATGGCAACAGTTCAAAGAGGGAGTGTGCTGGATGTGAGGGGTCCAGAGTGATTTTGACAGCCCTTTTTCTCACTCTGGATAAGTACAGTTCTTGAATAGAAGGGAGAGTTGAACCGATGATTCGCTCAGCAGTCCGGACTACCCTCTGTAGTCTTCTGAGGTCAGATTTAGAAGCTGAGCTGAACCAGACAGTTACTGAAGTGCAGAGGATGGATTCGATGATGGTGGAGTAGAACTGTTTCAGCAGCTCCTGTGGCAGGTTAAACTTCCTCAGCTGGCGAAGGAAGTACAACCTCTGCTGGGCCTTTTTCACAATGGAGTCAATGTGAATGTCCCACTTCAGGTCCTGAGAGATAGTGGTGCCCAGGAACCTGAATGACTCCACTGCAGTCACAGTGCTGTTCATGATGGTGAGTGGGGGGAGAGAAGGGGGGTTTCTCCTGAAGTCCACGATCATCTCCACTGTTTTGAGGGTGTTAAGCTCCAGGGTGTTGAGAGTGCACCAGACAGCCAGCTCTTTTACCTCCTGTCTGTAAGCAGACTCGTCACCGTCCTGAATGAGGCTGATGAGTGTGGTGTCGTCTGCAAACTTCAGGAGCTTGACAGAGGGGTCCTTAGACGTGCAATCGTTGGTGTACAGGGAGAAGAGCAGTGGGGAGAGAACGCAGCCCTGGGGAGCTCCGGTGCTGATTGTACGGGTGCTGGATGTGTATTTTCCCAGCCTCACTAGCTGCTGCCTGTCTGTCAGGAAGCTGTTGATCCACTGACAGACGGAGGTGGGCACGGAGAGCTGATTTAGTTTGGGCAGGAGGAGGTTTGGGATGATCGTGTTGAAGGCCGAGCTGAAGTCCACAAACAGGATCCTCACATAAGTCCCCGGTCTGTCTAGGTGTTGCAGAACATAATGCAGTCCAATGTTTACTGCATCGTCCACAGACCTGTTTGCTCTGTAGGCAAACTGAAGAGGATCCAGCAAGGGCCCAGTGATGTCCTTCAGTTGGGCCAGCACCAGTTTTTCAAATGACTTCATGACTACAGACGTTAGAGCCACAGGCCTGTAGTCATTTAGTCCTGAAATTTTGGGTTTCTTAGGGATGGGGATGATGGTGGAGCGTTTGAAGCATGAAGGGACTTCGCACAGCTCCAGCGATCTGTTGAAGATCTGTGTGAAGATGGGGGCCAGCTGGTCAGCACAGGATTTTAGACAGGCTGGTGTAACACAATCTGGGCCCGGTGCTTTTTTCCTTTTCTGCTTCCGGAAGACCTGGCGCACCGCATCCTCGCTGATCTGAATTGCAGGTGCCCCACCTGAGAGGGGGGATGCAGGAGGTGTGAATGGTGAGAGTGCTTGATTGGAGAGGTGTTCAGGATGGGTTGCAGGAGCTGTTAATGGTGTGAACGGTTGTTTGGAGAGGCATTCAGGGCTGGTTGCAGGAGTTGTGAATGGTGTGAATGGTTGAGTGGGGAGGTGTTCAGGGCAGGTGATGGGTGTTCTTTCAAACCTGCAGTAAAACTCGTTCAGATCGTCTGCCAGTCGTTGATTCTCCACAGTGCTAGGGGGTGGTGTCTTGTAATTGGTGATCTTCTTTAGACTTTTCCACACTGATGCGGAGTCGTTCGAAGTGAACGGAGTCCTTATTTTTTCAGAATAATTCCTCTTTGCCACTTTGATCTCTTTTTCCAGTGTGTATTTAGCCTGTTTATACAAGACATTGTCCCCCTTCACGTAAGCATCTTCTTTGGCCTGACGGAGCTGTCTGAGTTTTGCAGTGAACCACGGTTTGTCATTATTGTAAATTAGTTGAGTCTTTGTAGGAATACACATATCCTCACAGAAACTGATATATGATGTTACGGTCTCTGTGAGTTCATCCAGATCGGTGGTAGCAGCTTCAAAAACACTCCAATCAGTGAGGTCAAAACAAGATTGTAAATCCTGCTCTGCTTCATTAGTCCATCTTTTTACAGTCCTTGATACAGGTTTAGCTGATTTTAGTTTCTGCCTGTAGGACGGTATAAGATGAACCAGAAGGTGATCAGAACGTCCCAAAGCTGCTCGTGGAACAGAGTGAAATGCATCCTTTATTGTGGTGTAACAGTGATCCAATATATTACTGTCTCTTGTGGGACATGTAACATGCTGTCTGTATTTTGGCAGTTCACGGGAGAGATTGGCTTTATTAAAATCCCCGAGAATGATTAAAACAGAGTCCGGTGTTGTTGTTCTGTGTCTGTGATCTGATCAGCGAGTTTCTGTAAAGCTGAGCTCACATGCGCTTGAGGATGGATGTAAACACTGACCAGAATGAACGAGTGAAACTCCCGCGGCGAATAGAACGGCTTGCAGTTAATGAAGAGTGTTTCGAGATTTGAGCAGCACGTCTTCTTTAACACAGATACATCTGTACACCACCATTCATTGATGTAAAAGCATGTCCCGCCGCCGCGCGATTTCCCCGTTGATTCTGCGTCGCGGTCCGCTCTAAACAGCTGAAAGTCCGGCAGATGGAGCGCGCTGTCCGGTATGGTGTCATTCAGCCAGGTTTCCGTGAAACACAGAGCAGCAGAGTGAGAGAAATCCTTATTAGTCCGAGAAAGCAGAAGGAGTTCGTCCGTTTTGTTGGGTAGAGAGCAGAGATTTGCCAGATGGATGCTAGGCAACGGCGTTCGAAATCCGCGCTTCCTGAGTCTGACGAGCGCTCCCGCTCGCTTCCCCCGTCTGCGCGTCCTGAAGCGCTTGATCAGCGCCGCCGCTCCTCCGATAACAACGTTCAGTAAAACATCTGAATAATTGAAATCCAGAAAAACATCTTGTGGTGCGTTCTGCCGAATGTTCAGCAGTTCATCCCTGGTGAAACTGATGGCAGGAATATAACTAAAGACAGGACAAACTAACATAAACACAAAAACATATGCGGAGCACGTCACGGAGGCAGCCATCCTGTATCGGCGCCACACCCGTTCCTCACCCACAAACATCTGAGTCACACAGACTTTCGAGAGGGAACAGCAATTTTTAACAAACCAACAAATTGTCAAAAATGTTACACTTGTGTAGAACTTGCCTTGTTGTCCTTCTTTTAAGTTTCCTGTAAATACAGAAAATCACATTAGCAGCCACGATCAGGAAGATTAGAGTAGCACCAGAAATGATCATCCAGAGATCAGTCTGACATTGTTGGCAAGACCCAGTTCCAGGGCTCGGTGCTGAAATGATAAAGACGGACAGATATTAATGTAAAATAATGTTTTAGTCTGATCTATAACAAACATCAGCATGAAGCAGCAGTTATGGTGCATACAGATACACATTTGTTTAAACAGTTTATATAGCGGGTGTTTGGTGTATAGATAGAAATTATCAATATATTTTACAGCTACAGTCACACAATCATTCACTTTGGACCACTATATGCAAATATTTTTATTCATTCATTTATTTTTTATATCTTCCTGTTGTGTATTAGCAGTTAGGCCTTTTTTCAGGTTAGTTTCCCAATTTTGAAAAATGATCTGTGTGTGTGTAAAGAGGCTTTATTTGTTGTCTTTTGGTCATCAGTATGCTAATGGCCGTGGTCTTGAATGGTGAGCGACCATGCATTTTGCTACATCGTAAATGTGTCTCGGTATGATGGGATTTTTGTCATGTGTTTTTAGGAGTGTTGTGTAGATAATCTGATTTATGTTCAGCAGGTGTAACTGCTCATCCAGGGGTTTCCATTAACTTGGTTGGAGACGAATGTACATCAGTGATGTGACTGCACTGCTGCTTTGTTTTTAGTGTTTGTCGGGTGAAAATTAAATATTGTTAGCGGATGCAAACTGTCTAGCTAACAAGCAAGGTAGGTGGGGAAGTGATGTCCTCTGGGGGCATTTAGCCAAAGGTGTTTTTATTTTACACAGCAGACAAGGTTTGAGAAGGAGAAAATAATCACCATGAAAATATAATTATATTTTCCTTAATGTTCTTCCTAATTTCAGGCCTTGTTCTCATGTCATGTATATAACTGATGTTCTGCAAAACTTTTATTCATACTGGGGAAGATCAGATGATCATCTCTGTTTTCTCTTTGGTACATCGCAGTGTAAGCTTCAGTAAGTGAACATCACTCTCGTCAGCGTAGTCCGTATCAACAACACAAATCTATCTTGACTCCATATACTGGTTATTTTGGGAAAATCCCAGGCATTTTGAGCAATATAGGATTATAAAAAATAAGTGCTAAAATATAACAATAAGTAGCCTATATAAAATTGCTAAATTTATCTATTAGTATTTTTTTTAAGTACATAAAAAAATGAGTACTTTTGTTCTTTCACACGACTAAAATTGAAAAAGGAGTACTTTGAATTTTACTGGAGTATTTTTTATACATATTTGTACTTTTACTCAAGTACTTGATTTTTGTACTTCGTCCACCACTGATATGTCCATCACACACACGGATGTGCTTAACACTAACACACTAACACACACACTGTAAACCCTAATGTTGCCTTGACTTAAAAAATCAAGTAATGTTGACTAAACATTACTTAAAATTTTGCATTTTGGTCCTGTCACTTAAAAATATGAGTTAATTTAACTAATTTACCTTCAAAATGCATAAACTTAAGATTGCAAGTGTTGTGAGCTCAAAATCATGAGTAATCCTTTCGAAAAACTCAACGTCACTCTGTTCTTCCTTTAATGTGATTGGCCATTGGAGAAATTCTGCCTAGCAACAAGAGAACAAAAGCACTGATTGGTGGGTTACAAAATTCGTCCTTTTGGTCTGTTTGGTTGCTGAACTACAATTCAAGAGGAAGTTTTTCTTTGTGTACTATGTTCGGTGACTAAAATTATGTAGATATAAAGTTGTTTTGCATGATTTCTTCTGGTGAAATATGTTAATTTAAATCCTTGTGGTACGTGATTTTGAGATGATTATTGAAATTACAACTTAAGTATTTGATGAAGTGGCCCAATCGTTTTCCTTTGAGCGAAAGAACATGGCAGCTAAAGTTACTGCTTAACTCATTAGATCGAAAACCCTAATAAGTTGAATGAACTAAATTGATTGAGTAAACTCATTGCCTCAATTTAATTGAGTAATGGAGTCCCCCAAAACTTACATATTTAAGTTTATTTAACTTGACGGTTTTGTAGAAAACCCTAATAAGTTGAATGAACTAAATTGATTGAGTAAACTCGTTGCCTCAATTTAATTGAGTAATGGAGTCTCCCAAAACTTACATTTTTAAGTTTATTTAACTTGACGGTTTTGTAGAAAACCCTACACTGTAAAACCTGACAAGTAAACTTAACTCAAACCGTTTGAGTAAACAGATTGCCTTGATTTAAACCCTGTAAGTTTTAAAAACTTTGTATTCAAGTAATTAAGTGATTAACTAAGTGCTGATTGAGAATTAGTGATGAACAGCTGCTGCTAACAAACAGAATCACTGAAGAAAAGAGAAACACAAGAACTACTACAACTGACTTCAGACACAGACTTAGATCAAATCAACTGAAATAAAATACATGAAATCTCTCAAGATCTGATTAAACAACCCCACAAACAGCATCACCAGCTCCACTTATTAATAACCAGACTGACTTTATTTCTGTCAGACGTCTACAGAAGATCTTATTGAGAATGAACTAAGGTTTAGATGTTGATTTAGTTTCATTTGAAGTAACCATGTTAGAGATCAGTGTTTGCTTTAGTTGGGCTCTTGACCCTTGATTTCTGTCTTAGTCTTTTCTCTGGCTGTTATAACCGTGTGTTTCTAAAACACATTTGTAATAACTCAAAAGCCCAGAAGAAAAGCCATCAGGTGTTAACCTGTACCTAGGTGTAGATTGTTATACTTTATATTGGTGATGATAATCATCAATTATTGATCCATATGGAGTCTAATCTCTGATGAAATAGGGGTGTTGTGTAATTTGATTGATTATAGTAAAAGTGATTCTAAGAGCCAGTGGTTCTGTAATAATCAGTTAATACAAAGACTATCCAAACAGTGTGGTCTTCCACAGTGTCAGTTAGTCACACACAGACATCAATAATCAGATTATGAACCTCAACAATGGTGACCATAAAAAAAATAATGCTGCAGAGCATGCTGGGAGCCATGGATGAGTTCTGTACTACAATAGTACCCAGCATGCATTGCAGCATGTTTTTTTGTCACCATTGTTGAGGTTCATATTCTGATTATTGATGTCTGTGTTTGACCCGTTACTGGCATAGAAGACAAATGTATGTGTACAAAATGTTTATGAAGTCATTTTTATATTAACTGATTATCACAAACTCTTAGTGTCACTTGTATTAGGTCCACTTCTACTAATCACACATTTGTTTCCTCAGCAATTAGACTCTGTACAGATCAATATTTGTGGATAATAATGAATAATAATCATCACCTATATAAAGTAACAACACTTAGTACACCTAGGTACAGGTTAACGCCTGATGGCATTTCTTCTGGGCTTTTGAGTTACAACAAATGCGTTTTAGAAACACACGGTTATAACAGCCAGAGAAAAGACTAAAACAGAAATCAAGGGTCAAGAGCCCAACTAAAGCAAACACTGATCTCTAACATGGTTACTTCAAATGAAACAATAAATCAACATCTAAACCTTAGTTCATTCTCAATAAGATCTTCTGTAGACGTCTGACAGAAATAAAGTCAGTCTGGTTATTAATAAGTGGAGCTGGTGATGCTGTTTGTGGGTTGTTTCATCAGATCTTGAGAGATTTCATGTATTTTATTTCAGTTGATTTCATCTAAGTCTGTGTCTGAAGTCAGTTGTAGTAGTTCTTGTGTTTCTCTTTTCTTCAGTGATTCTGTTTGTTAACAGCAGCTGTTCATCACTAATTCTCAATCAGCACTTAGTTAATCGCTTAATTACTTAATTGCAATACATATCTTCTTTCAGTGAACTCAACTGAATTAAGTTCAGAGTACTCATAACTGTTAGTTTTTTCAACTTAAATGGTTTAAGGCAATCGGTTTCCTCAAACGGTTTGAGTTAACATAACTTGTCAGGTTTGAGTGAAGCTGTGTCTGAATCAGCTGTAGTTCCTTTCTCTCTTTTCTTCAGTGATTCTGTTTGTTAACAGCAGGTGTTCATCACTAAAGCTCAATTATCACTCAGTTAATCACTTAATTACTTGATTGTAATGTTTATCTTCTTTCAGTTAACTCAACTGAATTAAGTTCAGAGTACTCATAACTGTTAGTTTTTTCAACTTAAATGGTTTAAGGCAATCGGTTTCCTCAAACGGTTTGAGTTAACATAACTTAAGGATATCTGTTTACTCAAACCGTTTGAGTTTAGTTTACTTGTCGGGTATTACAGTCAAGGCAATCGGTTTACTCAAACGATTTGAGTTAAGTTAACTTGTCGGGTTTTACAGTGAATAAGTTGAATGAACTAAATTGATTGAGTAAACTCGTTGCCTCAATTTAATTGAGTAATGGAGTCTCCCAAAACTTACATTTTTAAGTTTATTTAACTTGACGGTTTTGTAGATTGCACTTAAATCACTCAGTTCACCAAACTTGATGCTAATTTAATGTACTTAAACAATTATGTTCACTTAACTTGGTACTAATTTCAAGTGTACTTATATATTTAAGTTAACTCAACATGTAAATTTAACTGAAAATGATGTTCTTATTTTTGACAGCAGACTGAAGTAAAACAAATAACAGCATATTTAAACTTTGACCTTTTGACAAACTGTCACAATAGTTATGAAAATACAGTAAACCCTATACTGCACTGTAAAAAAAAAAAAAAAAAAAAAGTATTTTTATGTCTTTGCAGACATTGAAAAGACATCCACTGAGGAGAGAATGTTTTTATGACGTCTTTTTTAATGTTTTTTATGTCTTCTGTACATCCGATAAAGATGTTCACATATCCTCCTTACAAGGTTCTGTGACTTTATTTCTGTCAGACATCTAGAGAAGCTCTTATTGAGAATTAACAGAGGTTTAAATGTGCATACTTGATTCATTTGAAGTCACCATTGTGGTGGAAAATGTTTGGTTTAGTTGGGATCTTGGTCCAGATACTTCTTATGTTCGCTTGTCTCTTGCTGCTATAACAGTATATTTTAAAATGCTGTTTTTGTGGCGAAGAAAGACAAAGTTTAAAAGAGCTCAGGTGTTATCAGCTCTTTGTTGGTGTAACTTGTGTGTTGTAAAACACTGTTACTGTGGCAAAGAGAGTTGAGATCTAACATACACATATCTTGCTTGTAATGGTGACTTATTATAGTAAAATAAAATATTTTGCTGCAACTATGGATATACTTTTATGGATATAAACTTTGTAGATAAAACAATGTACTTACTTTTAGAAAACTGATCATGTCGTCACAAACAGACATCAAGATTTTGGATATGCATCACATCAATGGTGACAATCAGAACAGAAAAAGGCTGGAAAATAAGGAGGAGTTTGTGCTATGGAGCTCTTTTGTTTGTCACCATTATTGTGGTGCATATGCTACATCTAGAAGTCTGTGTGTGTGAAAACTTGATTGATTCTTTTACTCAAATTATTTCAAACGCATTCATTTCGTCCATCTTTAAAATAAGTATTTTACACCTGGTGCCTGATAAAAATATCAAACAAAACCTATTTTATGATCTCAAATAACTATTATGTGATGACTTTCTCATCAACAAAAAACATCAAATAACACCTGAGCTCATTTAAATTTGTCTTTTTTCACCACAAAAACAGCATTTTAAAATACACCCATAGAGCAAGAGACAAATTAACACAAGAAGTAACTGGACCAAGATCCCAACTAAACCAAACACTTTCCACCACAATGGTGACAAATGAATCAAGTATCAACATTTAAACCTCTGAGGGATTTAGGTAGTCTACAAAACCGTCAAGTTAAATAAACTTAAATATGTAAGTTTTGGGAGACTCCATTACTCAATTAAATTGAGGCAACAAGTTTACTCAATAAATTTAGTTCAGTCAACTTATTAGGGTTTTCAGTGCAGTTTATTATATACACACATATTATTTAACATATTCATTATCAAAAAAAAAAAAAAAAAAAAAAACATCAAAGGGAAGGATATGCGCTGCGTAGTCCAGGAGGAGGTGAGAGCAGTGGTTGAGGAAGAGAGAACCTGCAGGACAGTAGGAGTGGGACACGATGGGAGAACGTGATCGAGAGGAAAGTGACATGGGCAGAGCTGTGGAAGGCAGAGCCACAGTGGATCAAGTTTCTCATCTAAGCGGTATATTTTGTGTTTCCCAGTCCATCAAACCTTCACATATGGGGCACAGTGGAGTCTCCAGCATGTCCACTGTGCTCCAAGCGTGGAACCCTAGAGCACATTCTGTGTTACTGCTCAAAGTCACTGGGAGAGGGAAGGTACAGGAGGAGGCATGACCAGGTACTGAAGGCCATTGTGGAAGCCATTGCTACAGGAGTCGAGTGGGCCAAGCGCTTCCATCCATCCACCATCCACGCAAACCATAACCTTTTGTCAAAATCAATGTCCACCAGCATTGGCGCCCCCCAGGGGTGTGTTCTGTCTCCCCTTTTATACTCTTTTTATACCAATAACTGTTTTTTCTTATCATGACTCAGTCAAAATTTATACATTTGTAGACGATACCACAGTGGTAGGCCTCATTACTAACGATGATAAATCGGCCTACAGAACAGAAGTATCCTCACAGGCTGAGTGGTGCACAATTAAAAACTTGTCTTTTAACATCTCCAAAACCAAGGAGATGGTTGTTGATTTTAGGAGCAAAAATATTAAGTCGCTCCAACCCCTGGCCATCAAGGACAAAACCGTGGGTGGAAAGTTTCAGGTTCCTTGGGACAACCATATCCTCCGATCTTAAATGGAACCTCAATGTCAGCCAGATTGTTAAAAAAGCTCAGCAGCGACTTTTCTTTTTGAGACAACTTAGAAAATGTAAAGTGTCCAAGGCTGGAATGCTCCACTTTTACAGGGCTGTGATAGAGAGCATTCTCACTTTCTCCATCACTGTATGGTGGGGTAGCTGCTCGGCGGAGGATAAGTCTGCATTGAACAGAGTAGTTAGCACTGCTTCAAGAATAATTGGGTTGGACCTCCCTAGGACCTGTGACATCTATAACATCCGTCTACTCAAAACTGGTCTGAAAATACTCAAGGATTCATTACACCCTGCTAATTCCCTTTTCATCCCTCTGCCATCAGGCAGAAGGTTAGGAAGCATAAGATCCAGAACCACCCTTTTTTTCTAATAGCACTTACCCGCAGGCCGTGAGGGCTCTCAACTCACAACAACAATCTCTATCTACTTTCCTTTTACAGACACATCTATGCCCTCCTTCTTCTTAGGGTTACTAAATGCACTAGCACTTTGTCTGATTAGCTTTATTACTAATTATTAGCAGTAATTTAAGTATTTGTTTTCTGTTTAGATTTCATGTCTATTGTATAATATGTTATGTTGTACTGTCTTGTGTGAGCCAATTCACCAAAATGAATGATGTGGCTCGTTCTGGCAAAATAAAGACTTCACTTGTCAGAGCTGTAGAGCTGCCAAAACCAGCCGCAAAAACATCAATCAATCAATCAATCACCTTTATTTATATAGTGCTTTAAACAAAATACATTGCGTCAAAGCACTGAACAACATTCATTTGGAAAACAGTGTCTCAATAATGCAAAATGATAGTTAAAGGCAGTTCATCATTGTTATATCATCTCTGTTCAGTTTAAATAGTGTCTGTTTTTATTTGCAATCAAGTCAATGATATCGCTGTAGATGAAGTGACCCCAACTAAGCAAGCCAGAGGCGACAGTGGCAAGGAACCGAAACTCCATCGGTGACAGAATGGAGAAAAAAACCTTGGGAGAAACCAGGCTCAGTTGGGGGGGTAGTTCTCCTCTGACCAGACGAAACCAGTAGTTCAATTCCAGGCTGCAGCAAAGTCAGATTGCAGGTATCTTGACCACTGCGAGGGACTGGCAACTGTTGGTGGACTTGGAGCTGCAGCTCAAGTTCCCCAACCACCTAAAGACCAGATATTGTTCTCTTGTCGGAGTTCACCAAACAAGTAGTTCTGTTGGAGCTTATAGGATGCAGGGGCTTTATAGCCCATTTCCTGTCCAGAGCCTTCAGTTTGTTAGGTATAGATGGGGTGAGAAAGAGAAGAACCATCCGCAACACCAGTGAAGCGGCAGAGAAAGCCTCAAGATGGCTAAAGCTAAAGAGAGGAGATCCAATGGGGAAGGGTAGATTTGCAACTGGACACAAGCTGTGGTCTGATGAGTCCAGGAACATCACTGAAGATGTGTCCAGAAGCATCAGTAGATATATTTGCACAGTTATGTTAACTTAGAAAAGTATTTAGAAGAATTCACTGTACATTATTATATTCTTAATTACCATTTGTGCAATAATGTTTACCATAAAAATAAGTTAGATCCTAGTATCATTAAGAAATACGTTTGAGAGGCACCGACTTTCACTAATTGAGTATTTAATTGGTATTGAATGCAACATTACAACATGACTTGCAACAACAACTTGATTAAAAAGCAATTTCAGGTTAATTTTTCTGGAATTAAAGCAAATCAATTGTGTAGGGTTTCCAAGACAATATACAAAAAAGCCATTATTTTAATTAAAATATATAAAAAATATATAAAATAATTGTCATTATTTTAACTGGCCCCAGCACACATTTAATTTTAGCAACATGTTTTTAATACATCACAGAAAGCTAAATATAGACTGTGCTTCTTACATGGGGCACAGGTAACAGAACAAAGGCAAAAAAAATTAAAAAAAATTAAAAGAGACGGAGAGACAGTCTCAGATGATTTATTGTGGTCTGGTCATTTTGTCTGTTCTCTCCTCATGTGTTCAACTTTTCTGGATCTGATGTCATAAATGAGCACAACCACAGCAGCACCAGCAGCCACGCCCATCAGAGCAGAGACGACCAATCGGATCACAGCTTCAGCAGTGTCACAACTAATGTCCCTGCGGACTACAAAAACATGCATTTCAAACATTTAATTACAACACAATAGTTAAATCAAGACCTGTTTAATGAACAGTTTTTGTTTACTTTTGTGACCATTACATCACACTGGTCTAAAACCTAAAATGGTTTGTTGAAAAGATGTCCTGATTTGCAGTGTCCTATGTTTTACTTTTCTTTAACAGTTATGGACAGCTCCTGTAGTTAGTTTCTGCAATGATGCATCACACTCTTGTAGTAATGGAGGAAATCAGCTGAGACTATACAGGAAATGCTTTCCAGCTCAGCAAAGTGAATATCAGCACTACTTTACCTGAACATGTGTGACAGAGTTGTGTGATGTCCAGATGTGTGGTCTGGTTTGTGATGGGATTGTTCACCACACAGCTGTAGAAATCATCCAGACACTCCAGATGTAAAGAAAGACTTCTGCTGAGATCAGACACACTGATGCTGGACAATAAACTGTTTCCTTTGTACCAGGAGAGAGTCACATCACTCACATTCACCACTGAACACAGAAATGAACATGAGGATGAGGAGGAGGAGGATGATGAGGATGATGATGAGGATGATGATGAACAGTCTCTGGTGATGACAGGAACAGGCACAGGAGCTGAAAACATAAGAGGATAAATGCAGCTCAATAAAATACAATTATGTGATAATTGTCAGTCATTTGATATTTCAAATGCAAATAAAGTTGAGAACAAAGGTATGAGAAAAAAAAAACTATAAAAGTATTATATCATCAAATAGACATGAATATGAATCTGTCAACACAGGATTGTCTATTATTTGATGATATTCTTAATAATTCTGAAAGAGATTATTTTCAAAAGATGTGTATAAATAATTCTCTGCTCACCGTAGACAGTGAGTCTGAAGATGTTGAGTGGGATCCCTGATCTTCTGCCGGTGACTGTATATTCTCCAGAGTGTGTGATTCTGGTGTTTGTGATGATCAGAGATCCAGTCTGATCCAGCTTCAGTCTGTTTCTGAATCTCCCTTCAGCACTATCATTATAAAACCTGCTCGTATTGTCCTTCACATTGATTTTAGCTATCATAATGTTGTTAAATTTCCACATCATCTCCTCGTCTCTCTGTATTTCAGTAAGATCAGAGTTTAGACGCACTGATTCTCCCTCCGTCACTGACACGGACTTCACTTCATAAACACCAAACACACCTGATGAAAAAACACAGAATTACTGAGTAAAATCATTTCTGAACGTTTTTGTAATTGTGAAACTATTGTCTTCATTCTTTATAGAAGTATTTAAGTAAGTTTAGTCTGATAAAAACTTGTTAATATTTAAGTCAAAATAAACAATGGAATAAAAAATAACAGAATTATATTTGTGGCCAACTTTTAATATAAAAAAACTGAAGTCATGCAGATACTCACCAGCCAGACTCCATGAAAACAAATAAATGTAAATGATCATTTCTTCAGCAGTTTGCACGGCAGCTTCACAACAGAACTGTGATAGTAAACCTTGAATTGTTCATAAAGCCAGTGAAGCTGTCGGTCTGAAGTGAAGTAGTTTAGTGAAGAAACTCCTCCAGCAGCTCCTCCCTTCACCGACTCAATATGACTCCTCCAGATGACTCCGTTTGACATACAGAACGAGGGAAAGAGAAGCCGAACTAATATTTAAACTTTTTCTATTATTAAAGCAAAAATGAAGCACAAATCTTATTTCCTAAACCTTCCTGTTTCATGAAAACAGTTGTTCGTGTAGTTTATGTAGAGTAGTATTTACTGTGGTTCTGTTTTTATTCAAGGAGCAAAAACAAACAATGTCTGTCTAAAGTGTAATTAATGTAAGAAGTTATTAACTTTTTGCTAATCAAACTATCATGCAATCAAAATCACATTTTTAATCGTGCTGAAAATCTGGTGATTTTAACTTTTATAAAGAATATCTCTTTGGATTTGAGACTTTGCAACTTTACAGATCTTCTTTATTCACCAAGAGCTTGTAACACTCCAAAGTGAAAGAAAAACTTGAAATCACATATCACCTTTAAATATTTTTTATTTATTATTTTTTTTATGTAAACTTTTACTATTACATATTTTAGACAAAGCTTTGGTAAGTCATCATTCAAAATTGTTGAACTTTTCTATTTACAATGTTGTATACGCTATTGTTGATTTTAGAACTACATTTTCTCTTTTATTTAAAAATATATATATTTCTGTTGTTGTCCATTCCAGTGCAGCTTTGTTGACTGACTGAGGAAGAGAAAAAAGGCAATTTGTGGTCTATGTAAACAGCAGATGGCACTAACACACTGTTTCAGATCATGTGCTTAAAGGGTAACTAAACCCCTGGTCAGAGCCTGACTCCACCCACTAGCAATATTTGAAAAATGCTGAAAAGTGGGCAGAGCACAGCGGAGATAGAGGGGATGAACCGAGGGCGGGGCTGAGTGCGTGGGGCTTGAACCTGAGACCCACAGTGACGGATTGATTGTGAGTTGTGGGCATAGACCTTCAGCACAACATTTTCCTGAAATACTATTTAACATACTGAATCATCCTAAAAACATTAGCTTGCACAAACCAAAACTTTTTGTGGTTAGATCAGATAGAAATGGCTCATTTCTAATCTACAATACTGTACATCTGATTTAAAGAAGTTGAACCAACTACAGCAGATAAGTTAGATTTGTTGGGTTAAAATAGGCCTACATTGAATATTATGATTTTACAATCGCTTTTTCCATGAGTTTTGCTTAAGACAACGAGCACTTTTCATGAACTTTTCATGAATCTGAAATACTGTACAGCAAGGGGAAACATCTTCCTGTTCCCTTTATTTGATGCATCCGTATGTATGGAGAACGGGAGGGGTTTACCTGATGTTAAGACATCAACAACATCAGCCACTAGGAGCAGTGGAAATCCTGGAAATCCTGGAGCTGTGTTGTTTTTGTTATTCCACCCACTAACTTACTTTTTTTTTTTTTTTTTTTTTTGTACAAGCAAATCCTGGTCTTGTACATAGTTATTTGTGGTCACAATTGTGGACCTTGTTCAACCTTGAAAAATAAATAAAAAATCATAAAAAAAAAAAAAAAAACAACATCAGCCACTGCCTTTGGAGCAAGGATATCTTTGGCAATTGCTTCTGCCTTAGTTCTCCCGATGGACATTTTCTTTATGATTTTGGAGTCATGCAGAATCTTTTGGTTAAGCTTGTGTCCACAGTCAGCACTGTTATAGCTGAGGTTGTGTTTAACCGTGTGAAACACCTGCGTTAACTCCGCTGCTGTAACCTATAGGGTGTAGGATGAGAAATTGAACTTTAGTAATTGTATAAGGTGGCATGAACACAGATTTTGGATAAAATATTTGTCATTGTTTGCAGACAGTGACACCATCCAAACAGTGAATCCACATAATAAATAACCGATCTACAAACGTTTCTAAATTCATGCAAAACACAATTTTGTTCTGTTTTTTTTTTTTTCAAGTTAATCTATTTTATATAGTCTGTATGTTCAGTAGCATATTGAAGAATGCAATCATTTAAATTAGTTAAGTTGTTTATTTGCTTCACATAGGCACTACATTTGTATTATTAAATATATCTTTCTTATCTCTTACTAAAATAATGCTTTGTCTGACTGTGCACCTTAACTGTAATAAACAAATTGGTAACACTTTAAAATAAGGTTCATTAGTTAACTATATTAATTATTATTAACTAATAATGAACTGCACTTATACAGCAATTGTTCATGTTAATTTCCACATTTAATAATACTTTATAAAAATCTTGTTAATATTAGTTAATTTACTGTGAACTAACATGAACAAACAATGAACAGCTTTATTTTTTATTAACTAACATTAAGAAAAATTTATAAATACTGTAACAAATGTATTACTCATTGTTAGTTCATACATTAACTAATGTTTAATAAATGAACCTTGTCGTAAAGTTTTACCAACAAATCATACCATAACATGATTCATGAACATTTTTAACATTATTTCTTAACAAACAGGCAGCCTATGAAATCTAATGTAATCAATCAGAAAATTAGCGAGGTGATTAAAAAACTGTCATTACAATATCTGCCTCAGGAGATGATTGAGGTATAAATAACTGAGACGGTGCTTTGATTTCTGTGACCTCTGGCATTGTGGGAATGTTGTTCTCCCGAGGCATGCTGTCGCACATCTGACAAGCCACCGTGCACAACAGAGAACACTCGCCGACAAATTGTGCTTGATACTCATTTCCGCTGACACTTTCCAGCTAAGTATTTGATTCCTCCCACTTTCGTCGGTAATTTTGCATCCGCTTTCTTTTCAGCGCTGGACAGTAAAACAGTAAAGACAGTAAAAGAAATGGACACAGAAACCCCATTGAAACTCAATTGAGACAAGTGAAGCATTTTTTAACAGTAAACGGCTGTGGTTTAATGTGCTTCTGCTAAAATAAATGCAGATAAGCAGTCCTTCAAGAAACTGAAGTGCTCAGGAGAACTAAGTGTAAAAAAAGCTGTAGTTACTTCTGCTTTTGCATACAACAAATGTTAGAAAGATGAAGTGTGGAAAACAGAGCAGAAACTGACCAGTGCATTTGATAGTTTGCTTTTAATACTGAACAATGATTTAGTTTTTACTTTTTTTAATCTTCAGATTGAGTCATTTTAACTCCGTGGTTCTTATCCTGGTCCTGGGACCCCTGCTCTGTCTCCATTATTTATACACCTGAGTTAGATCATCAGATCATTATGAGAGAGATCCATGAACTGAACTGAGTCAGATGAGAGAGACAGAGAACACATCTCCTAAACACCCTGCTTTGATTAGTGCTAAGAACTTCATTTGGACAACTTTAAAAGTGATTTTCTCAATATTTAGATGTTTTTGCACCCTCATATTCGAGATTTTCAGATAGTTGTATCTCCCTTATGACTGGTTTTGTGGTCACAGATGGCCCCCTGCTGGTAGATGTTGTAACTGCACTCTGGGAAAAGGAGCAACTTCCTCATCTCAAGTCCATTCAAAGTATTTATGTATTCTGGATAAATGAAAGTATTTGCAAACAACATATGAATTGAAAATGTTCTATTTTGTAATATTTGTTGTTTCTTTACTTAGATGCTTTTGTTGATGTTTTACAGTAACATATGAGTCTCCTGATGTAGATGATGCTGCTTTAGCTCCCTCTTGAGACTGAATATGAAACACATTCTGTTCAGGACACACTCCATGTGTTCGGCCTCAATGTGTGAGACCCATGCAGGTCCATTTCTAGACACAGACAAACCCTGAATAAGTCTGGAATATTTTTTATTAATATAAATTGTCTGCTTTCGACGCAGTAATTTATTTGATAGAATCTGTAACTCTACACATGGGTGTTACTGAAGTACAGAAATATTTGTTGATACAGTGGACATTTAGAAGGGCACGAATCGCTGAAGTCAACAATTTGACCCAAATCAACTCAACATATGATGGGAGACTGAAAAACAGACTGAAGCTGGATCAGACAGGATCTGTGACCATCACAAACACCAGAACCACAGACTCTGGACTTGGTCTCATGAGAGAAGAAAATCTGTGTCAATCTCCTTTGCTATTGTTTTGAAATTTTATCCAAGTTAGATATTTATTATTTTATGATTGACACTAACATCAACTATTGTTACTGTGGTGTCAGTTGTAAATAACAGATATAGACACAATGTACACGAAATAAAAATAAAAAAGGAACCATTGGATACCTTTGAGTGTGTAGCAGAAGCATAATCAAGCTTTGGGAAATATTACCATGTCATAAATTGTCACATATTTCTGTTGTAAAACCTGACTGTATATCATCCATGTCTCATCCTCTGTTACAGTCTCTCTGGGAGGAACGGGGACAATAAAATAAAAAATTTTAATCAAGGCAAAGGGGTAATCACTGGAAATCAAGGCTGACATATAACCATAGACAGTAAAATAAATTGACACAGCGACCCCATTGGAACTCAATTGAGACAAGTGAATTTTTAGCCCATTTTTAGCTATTTTTAGCACTTCCGTTTCTGACGTGCAGACTCAAACGAAGCTTGACGACGTCAGCAACCTGTCTGACAGATGTAAATCTTCTAGTAGCTGTGTGTGCAAACTGCCATCGTTAATCTTGCAGAGACGGCGAGCTTGAGCGGGGAGTTCTTTGTCGTGAGTGAGCAGGAGTAAGTATTCTGATTAATTATTTTGTATAGTATTTTAAAATGTAACGCCAGTACGCCATATTAAGTTAATTGCCTGCGAGCTTCTCCTCCTGTCTGTACGGTAATGCGACAGAGAGTCGAGTGGTTATGACGCAATCGTTAGCCTATTTTTTACAAAAACTGTTTCTACGGGGCCATAATGTAACATAGAAGGTAATGGAGCCCTTTATACATTGTTGTGTATCTTTAGAAATAAATAATCGACAAACAGAGTCTTTAAACGCCTCAGATGTAAAGTTATTCATTGTCAAAGTGACGCCAAAATGAATGGGAGTCAATGGGATGCTAACGCAAGTGAAGTTCTGCTACAAGATGGCAGCACCCGGCTGACTTCAACTTCCGGTCGACTTCCTTGATTCAAAACGGTACGCGCTATTTTATTCTCAAATACGGGACGATTCCGTATTTTAAGGGACGGGTGGCAACCCTAGTAATGGGACATGTGTTGACGACTGAGCGGTGATTGCAGTCAGGTAACAGTTGCACTGCACCATGTTAACCGCTTTCACACACGCACACAATATAAAATACACTATTATAAATATAAAATCAATACACAATAGCTATATAAAACACTATTTATTTACACGTTTAATACTGAAAGAACTGCTATTACTGCACATTCACTATATAAAATAAAATTCACTGGAGGAAAAAGTTTGCGCGAGCGACCGTCATCAGATTTGGAAGTCGCTCAAAAGGCTCGTTCGCAGTTGTGGCTTCAGTCTAATTCACTGAGGCGCGGTGGTTTATGGGATGAGCATTGTACTTTTTACTTTTTTTGGATTTTCTCTTAATTTTTTCACTCGAAATGATATGTTATATGTTTATGTCACACATGCTCTAAAACTCTTTAGATACAGATTTTTCCGAAAGTCAATGGGAGAAATGAATGGGAAATTTACTTCCGGCACCAAAGCTCTCTCGGGCTGTGGGCGGGACTGTGATGCTCTATTTAGTTTCATTTGTAATGACTGTATCACATTTCCCTGAACTAAGTACATTTCTGCTGCTATTATTATGTTTAAATGAAAAATGAAAGGAGGCAGTGGTATTTCATATCCTTTTTCGTTTTATTGTAAATATACAGTGAGCAGTCAAGGCGAACTGACATGTTATCAAGTACCCTGCTGTTTGCAGAATTACCGGACCTGCGTCTTTGCAGACATCACTGTAATTAAGGTTTCAAATTGTTTAACTGATTTGGGTGGATTCGAACCCCTGCAGACAGTCGGTCAGAACTGTTTAAATATCTTCTAACTTGAAGAAATCACCCCAGACTTTTG
This sequence comes from Carassius auratus, assembly GCF_003368295.1. NCBI lineage: Eukaryota > Metazoa > Chordata > Actinopteri > Cypriniformes > Cyprinidae > Carassius > Carassius auratus. The sequence continues at coordinate 6,313,115 of NC_039264.1, read as the reverse complement.
AATCTCATTAAGAAGTTTACTGATGGCAAGTTGTGGTTCTGGAACAGAATACAAAATAATTTTACATGAGTAATTAGTAAAATAACGTTTACAAACAATTATGCAATAGCAATCCTTTCAAGTATAAAATTAAATCACAAATTAAAGCAGTTGAAAATGTCTGTGCATTGACTAGAGCAGTCGTTCTATGACAACAACAAGATGACGCTATTACTGCACTAGACGTGACTGAGGCACACATTTAGTATATTGTAAAGGGCAAGACATTAGTCTCGAAAAAAAACGATAAAACATTAACATATCTCACAGTAAATACTTAACATTACTTGCATCAGATATAATGAACATGAATGCAAGCTTAACAGTGACAAGTCAACTATATATATATATATATATATATATATATATATATAGTCATAAACACATATACAGTCGTGGCCAAACGTTTTGAGAACTACATAAATATTGGAAATTGGAAACGTTGCTGCTTAAGTTTTTATAATAGCAATTAGCATATACTCCAGAATGTTATGAAGAGTGATCAGATGAATTGCATAGTCCTTCTTTGCTATGAAAATTAACTTAATCCCAAAAAAACCTTTTCCACTACATTTCATTGCTGTCATTAAAGGACCTGCTGAGATCATTTCAGTAATCGTCTTGTTAACTCAGGTGAGAAGGTTGATGAGCACAAGGCTGGAGATCATAATGTCAGGTTGATTGGGTTAGAATGGCAGACTTGACATGTCAAAAGGAGGGTGATGCTTGAAATCATTGTTCTTCCATTGTTAACTATGGTGACCTGCAAAGAAACGCATGCAGCCATCATTGCGTTGCATAAAAAATGGCTTCACAGGCAAAGATATTCTGGCTACTAAGATTGCACCTAAATCAACAATTTATAGGATCATCAAGAACTTAAAGGAAAGAGGTTAAATTCGTGTAAAGAACGATTCAGGGTGTCCAAGAAAGTCCAGCAAGCGTCAGGATTGTCTCCTAAAGAGGATTCAGCTGCGGGATCGGAGTTTGCTCAGGAATGGCAGAAGGCAGGTGTGAGAGCATCTGCATGCACAGTGAGGCCAAGACTTTTGGAAGATGGCCTGGTGTTAAGAAGTGCAGCAAAGAAGCCACTTCTCTCCAAAAAAAACATCAGGGACAGATTGATCTTCTGCAGAAAGTATAGTGAATGGACTGCTGAGGACTGGGGCAAAGTCATATTCTCCGATGAAGCCCTCTGATTGTTTGGGGCATCTGGAAAAAGGCTTGTCCGGAGAAGAAAAGGTGAGCGCTACCATCAGTCCTGTGTCATGCCAACAGTAAAGCATCCTGACACCATTCATGTGTGGGGTTGCTTCTCATCCAAGGGAGTGGGCTCACTCACAATTCTGGCCAAAAACACATTAATAAAGAATGGTACCAAAACACCCTCCAACAGCAACTTCTTCCCACAATCTAACAATAGTTTGGTGAAGTACAATGCATTTTCCAGAACGATGCACAGCAAAATCTCCAGTGTTAATTTAACACTCTTGAGTGTGGACTCATATAAACACTAAAGCAGTGTTAAAAGTAACACTGAAGCAGAGTTGAAGTTAATGAGATAATTAAGAAGTTAATTGAGTTATGATGGACCATTATTGAAGACACCTGATGTTAACAAGCAGAATCACCAACCGAGAAAATCACAATTTGTGTGTCACCATTATAGTGTTCAGTGTTTGCTTTAGTTGGGATCTTGACCCTTCAGTTATTAACTTTAGATTTTATGTGGCTGTGGTGACTGAATTATATCATACAGACAGACCACAGCAGAGGCAATCATGTGTGCTATTGATTGTGATTTGAGCTATTTGTTATAGAGTGACCTGAATGCCTGAGTTTAAGTTTCTTTACTGCATACATAAATTAAGTGAAAAAGAAAAGTAAGCAGCCCAGCATTTTTGGCACATGTTTTTATGACATGACACATATGACATGTTTTTAATAGTTAGTTCTACGTAAAAAAAAAAGTAATCCTTTGTTTGGACACACAGACATCAGGAATCAGCGTGAGCATCACAACAACGGTGACCATCAAAAAAGCATGTTGTAGCCAATAAAAACTCATCCATGGCTCCCATCATGCATTGCGGCATGAATAAATTATGAGCTGAACTGTCTTTTTAACTTTTTATTCTAACTATATTTTATTTTTGCTGTTTTTATGTTCATTTTGTATCTAGTTTTGTGATGTTCATAGTTGGTCTGTTTATCTGAATTTTTGCTGTTTTTATGTTCATTTTGTATCTAGTTTTGTGATGTTCAGAGTTGGTCTGTTTATCTGAATTTGTTGTTTGTCACCGTTGTTGAGATTCATACGTTGATTATTGTTATCTGTGTGTGCCTAAAATTAGAATTATTTAATAAAAAAAAATCAGAATCACTTGCAAGAGATATCTACAAAATGTATAGAAAATACAGATTTTTTCATTGTGGAATCAAAGCTGTGACAATCAATATGGAAGTTTTACTTTGAGAAAAGACTGTAAACGAGTTCAGTGATTCATGTCAAACAACGATTACATTAAAACATAATCATCAACACGCGATGATTTTTGCTCTTGGTTTGACAAACAAACTTTAAAAGTAAAAAGTTACAAGCCAAGATCCCAACTAAAGCAAACACTGAACACTATAATGGTGACACACAAATTGTGATTTTTCTCGTTTGGTGATTCTGCTTGTTTACATCAGGTGTCTTCAGTAATGCTTAATCATAACTCAGTTAACTTCTTAATTATCTCACTAACTTCAACACTGCTTCAGTGTTACTTTTAACACTGCTTCAGTGTTTATATGAGTCCACACTCAGAGTGTTGAATTAACACTGGGGATTTTGCTGTGTGGAGCACCGTGCCATAAGGCAAAAGTGATAACTACAGTAAGTGGCTCAGGGACCAGAATGTTGAAATTTTGGGTCCATGGCCTGGAAACTCCCCAGATCTTAATCCCATTGAGAACTTGTGGTCAATCCTCAGGAGGCGGGAGGACAAACAAAAACCCATTAATTCTGACAAACTCCAAGAAGTGATTATGAAAAAATGGGTTGCTATCAGTCAGGATTTGGCCCAGAAGTTGATTGAGATCATGCCCAGTCGAATTGCAGAGGTCCTGAAAAAGAAGGGCCAACACTGCAAATACTGACTCTTTGCATAAATGTCATGTAATTGTCGATAAAAGCCTTTGAAATGTATGAAGTGCTTGTAATTATATTTCAGTACATCACAGAAACAACTGAAACAAAGATCTAAAAGCAGTTTAGCAGCAAACTTTTTGAAAACTAATATTTATGTAATTCTCAAAACTTTTGGCCACGAATCTCCCTCGTGGGATCAAACAATCATGGGTGATACCCATGATGGTGACGTTGCATATGTTCATTGGTCTCAGGAAGATATGGCGAGTGGAATGCGCAGGATTACCTGCCGAAGTTGACAGTCGTTTACTTTTACGTGTGAGAAGGGTACGCCGCCTCAACTGACGTGTGCCATTAAAGGCAGGGTGAAATGCTATTTCATGAATACTGAGTTTTTTACACTGTTAAAGAGTTGGATTCCCATGCTAAACATGGACAAAGTTTCAAAAATTAAGTTGTACGTTTGAAGGAGTATTTTCATTTAGCACAGACATTCACTGATCAGAGCGAGAGCGTCGCGAAATGTCACAAAAGAAGTGTGTTTTTGGTTGCCAGGGCAAGACAACCCTGCACAGATTACCAAAAAAAAAACAGCATTAAGGGACCAGTGGATGGAGTTTATTTTTACAGAGCATCAACGGAGTTGTGCAAGTGTTTGTGTTTGTTCCCTGCATTTCTAAGATGCTTGTTTTACAAACAAGGTCCAGTTTGACGACGGATTTGCGTATCGTTTATTTCTTAAGGATGATGCAATCCCAACGAAAAAGGGGTCACGATCGTGTGTTGGAACCGCAGGCGGTGAGTAAAACTGCTTCGAATATCTCTGCCTCCTTGTTAGTGCGTCCCCTCCCATGCCGGAGACCCGGGTTCCGTACCTGACCTCTGCAGAAGCATCCAATTGCACCAAGTCTGGCTAGACAGACAGAAGCGTGCAGCCAATGCCAGGTAAGGGCCCGCCCCCTTACCTAGGGGTATAATAATGGCTGCAGCGCTGCTATTCCCCAGTTAAGTATATTCGCTTCTCATGTGGCAAGCGGGGCAAAGCTGGTGGATCTCTCCACTATATCCTGTTAATCTTGAGTACCTATAGAGTAGTACCGCATCCTTCATAACTCCAAAAAGTCTTTAGTTTTATTATATTCATAAGAGAAAGATAGTCTGTACCGATTTTTCTCGGAAAAACACGACCGACTGGAGGCGTGGCGTGTGGGCGGAGCTAAAGAATCACGAGCGCCAGTAGGCTTTTGCGTTGAGAGCGTTTGGAAGCTGTGACATTACCTTGAGGAAAAAACCATCATCCAAAACAAACCATGGCTAACAGTCAGATTCAGCCGTTTATTTATGATCCAGAATCAGATCCCGAGGCTGAAACTGAACGAGAGCAGCAGCAACGACTCGCTCCGAGCGGGGCTCGAACCCGGGTCTCCGGCAATGGAGGCGGACGCACTAAAAAGGAGGCAGAGATATTTGAAGCAGTTTTACTCCCCGCCTGTGGTTCCAACACACGATCGTGACCCTTTTTCGTTGGGATTGCATCATCCTTAAGAAATAAACGATACGCAAATCCGTCGTCAAACTGGCCCTTGTTTGTAAAACAAGCATTTTCGAAATGCAGGGAACAAACAAAAACACTTGCACAACTCCGTTGATGCTCTGTAAAAATAAACTCCATCCACTGGTCCCTTAATGCTGTTTTTTCTTTGGTAATCTGTGCAGGGTTGTCTTGCCCTGGCAACCAAAAATACACTTCTTTTGTGACATTTCGCGACAGGCTCTCGCTCTGATCAGTGATCTGTGTCTGTGCTCAGTTGTAGTTCTTGTATTTCTCTTTACTTTAGTGATGTTGATTGTTAACAGCAGAAGTTCATCACTAATGCACAATCATCATTTAATTAGTCACTTAATGATCTCATTAACTTTAACCCTTTGAGGACTTGGATATGACTTGAAGACTTGCTTGTGACTTGAAAGTCCCACCTCTGCTGTCTATTAAAAGCCACTCCAATTATGTGATGGAGATTTTAGCGGTGATCACAGAAGCAGCTTTACTGATTAGATGCGCATGATCATATCGTTCGATATATCGCCCAGCCCTAGTTCAGAGTACTCATAACTGTTAGTTTTTTCAACTTAAATGGTTAAAGGCAATCAGTTTCCTCAAATGGTTTGAGTTAAGTTTACTTGTTGGGATTTACAGTGTCTCTATGTGAATTAAAATAAAGGGAAATAGAAAAACATCTCTGAATGTCACAGCCAAAAATATCACTAAACACATGAATGATGTTAAATATACAAGGATCGCTTTCAAACATTGACTCACCATGAACAGCAACGATGAAGATCTTGGTATTGCTGCTGGTGCTGCTGTGGACACTGAAAATGTGGTCCCAGTTGATCAGTAAATCATAACGTCCAGAGTCTGTGTTTGTGATGTCTCTGATGGTCAGAGATCCAGTCTGACGATCCAGTTTCAGTCTGTCTCTGAATCTCTCTGTACAATGATCAACTGTACAGATTAAACGGAGATCTCCTAAGGTTCTATCTATTTCAGTGTGATTAAAATACCATCTAATATATCGTTCTTCATTCATTTGAACACCAGTGTGTAGAGTGACTGAATCTCCCTCCATCACTGATACTCCGTCTGTATCAAACCTGAAAAAGAAATCAACAGTTAATTGCAAGTCAGACAATAATAAGAAAATGATGTGCAAATATGTTTCTACAGATTGTGGGTGACAACAGAAGATCATCACTGATTCTCACATTCACTCATCAGACAAACATACATGAGTCTCACATTTGATCTTGAACATCTTAATGAACATCATACAACACATGAACATTAATATTAGCCATAATAATACTTTTGGAAAATGTGTTAAATGATCTGGAGAGTGGAAGTAGACAGGGCTGCTGTCTAATGCTCTGTCCAGATACACACACTTGCAGTCCTGGCCTGGTCTAAGTCTATCTGATCATGCATCATGTTCTGGAAATAAATCCTGGGACTTTAGCTGAGATCTCAGGAGAGGTCACGGAAACCTTTCCAAATTCAAGTTAATTACTAATAATAATTAGATATTACATGTAATGTTGTAGTAAAACAAAATTGCACATTATATTGGTGCAAAGATTAGTTCATTTAACTGATTTTTATCACTTACCGGTAATTAGAAGCACCACAAATTAAATTGTGTCATCTGTTATAGGCACTACTGAACAGACATTTAGAAGTTGATTTTAAAATGCAAAAAGTAAAGCTCTGTAATTTTTACAACAGTGCATCTGTGTCCCATCAGGTAATGAAAGGTTGTACACACACATGTGGTCTTCATGCTCTCTTGGACACTCGGGCCAAATACAGGAAATGCATCATAGAAGTTATCAAGTGGTCAAGTGCAAAGAACGCAAGAGTGGGTGTCTGGACAGGGCATTAGTCTCTCTATATAAAACCACCGGCCCAATGTGTTAGACAACAACTGATGTTTACAGGGGTAGAAAATAATTCCTCACTGCAGACAAACAAGAACCTTTGACAAAATTATGAGGTCAATTGAAAAGCGAAATGGCTAAAATTCCTGAGATTAAAAATAACCAAAAGCCAGAACACAAAGAGAGACTTTCTCTGAATACATTAATGATGAGATTAAAATGTACATAACATGCTTTTAAACATGACTCACCACGGACAACAACAGAGTAGGGTATACCATAGCCACCATTCTTCAAGCTGCCCCATATAAAATAATCTCCAGAGTCTGTGACTGTGGTGTTTGTGATGGTCAGAGATCCATTTTGATAAACTTTCAGTCGGTCTCTGAGTCCCTTATGATCAAATGTACAGCAATTAGGGAAGTCGTGGCCTAATGGTTAGAGGGTTGGGCTCCCAATCGAAGGGTTTTGAGTTCTAGTCTCGGGCCGGTAGGAATTGTGGGTGGGGGGAGTGCATGTACAGTTCTCTCTCCACCTACAATACCATGACTTAGGTGCCCTTGAGCAAGGCATCGAACCCCCAACTGCTCCCCGGGCGCCGCAGCATAAATGGCTGCCCACTGCTCCGGGTGTGTGCTCACAGTGTGTGTGTTCACTGCTCTGTGTGTGTGTGCATTTCGGATGGGTTAAATGCAGAGCACAAATTCTGAGTATGGGTCACCATACTTGGCTGAATGTCACTTCACTTTCTTTTCTATTATGATGTATACAGGTACTGATTGAATATCTCTCTCCATTATGACTCATCGAATTCCAACGAACTACTTCTGTTTCTATCCAATTCCAACGAACTTCTTCTGTTTCTATCCAATTCCAATGAACTTCTTCTGTTTGTCTCGTATCATCTTCTAGAGTCACTGAATCTCCCTCCATCACAAAGAATGTGTATGTATCAACAGACATAAAGTTTCCTGGAAAATAAATGAACAGTTAATTATAAGCCAAACAAAACTGCACAACAGGAAAGTGCTGTGAAAATGTGTTTCTTCAGATCATGAACAGTATGAGCAGAGAAATACGGAATACATACTAGAGCTGCATGATTCTGAACAAAACAAAATAATGTGTAATAAAATATTATTACTGCAGTATTTAAAAGGGTTTCATTTAATTGAACAAGTTTTTCAGAAAAGTTTTTGAACAGTAAGAATTTTTTATGTTTTTTCTCACCAAGCCTGTATTTATTTTATCCAAAACACAGCAAAAGTATAAACATTGTGAAATATTTTTACAATTTAAAATAACTGCTTTCTATTGGAATATATTTTAAAATGTTATTTATTCCTGTGATCAAAGCTGGATTTTCAGCATCATTACTACAGTGTTGCATGATCTTCAGAAATCACTCTAATATGCTGATTGCTGTTCAAGAAACATTTTTTTTATTAATATTATTATTATCATTATCATCATTTAAAGCAAGTAAATGATGCAATTTTTTTCAGGATTCTTTGATGAATAGAAATCTCAGCATTTATGTGAAATATGCTTTTTTAACATTATACAATTATTACTTTTATTTAGCAATGATGCTTTAAATTCATTAAAGGTGACGATAAAGACATTTATTTTACTTCACTTGTTTCATTACTGGATGAATCAGCGTTTTTGATCAAGGTTCTTGAATGAATTATTAATTCATTGAGAAACACATTTTTAAGTCACTTGTCTTCACTTAGTGACTTAACAATGCCATCAACACAAATGTTATTTGAAGTGCACTTTCAGAAGGGCATTGCTCTGTTTATATCAGTGTTTACAATATATCTGAACTATAAACGTTACCCAAGTATTTATGTGATAATATGAATGACTGTAAGACAGAAATAATTCTGTGTAGTGGTAAAGACAGTTGACAGTGAAGATGTTTCTTAACCAAACATGCTAACTGCTCTCTCTGTGTCAGCGGCAGTGTGAACACAGATCTGAACGACCCGGTAAGACTTTTGCTGAGTCCCAATTCGCATACTATCCGTCCTAAATAGTATGCGAAACTAGAATTAGTACGTCCCAAATCGTAGTATGTTGAAAAGAGTATTCCAAAGATACCCGGATGGTCTACTATTTCCGGTTAGAATTCGAAGTGCAGATCAATGCACACTCTAAGTGCTAATATTGCCCACAACCCATTGCGTACGGGAGGGAGGAGCTTTGCAATGGCTTTGCAGTGATGTAAACATGGCAGGCGGGTGCAGCAGCGGAGATGCGCCCTCAGCTTTTAAGTGTAAGAATTCAAATGTTTAACCCTAATTAAAGTTATATTTTATTTCGTTACACACATTGCACATGAACGTCAGAACCAGTCACCTCACAAACGACCTGCGTTTGGTTCTACGACGACGCAGCCCTGCTTCCTCACTCCTCAACTTGGTAGAAGAACACATTGTAAAATGTATTGTGAAAAAAAAAACGATGAGAAAAAAAGATGGGAATAGTAAATACAATTTTACTGGACATAAAGAATGAATGAAACTTTAACAGTTGTGGTGTGCATAACTAGGCAAACACGTTGTCGTTCACGTTGCATGACGTCATCGAAGTATGTCCCAGAACCATACTCTTTTGCTACACACTCAAAAGTATGTACTTTTCCCTCACAAAAAAAGTACATACTTTTAGGTCGTAGTATAAGTAGGCGAATTGGGACTCAGCATTTGTCAAAGCTTTAATAGACTCGGGGAATCGTTGTCATTTAGAAATGATATCGCGGGTGTGTCTGAATCGAGATCGTGATCTTTTAAGGATTATTCGTGCAGCCCTAATACATACATAATACATTCACATGCAAACAGACAGCAGAAAAAGCACAAATTTACAAGGAATATATTTTTCAACTTGATGATCATATAAAGAAAGAAACATGACATCACTGTAACTCACCATACATGAGTAAATACAGGAGCACTGAGAACAATTTTGAGACAAATTTCATAATTTTTTTATACAGTTTTTGCCTAAAATGAAGATTCAGTAAAAAAAAAGTTCCTATTCTCTTTTTCTTCTTCTTCTTCCTCTTCCTTTTCCTTTTCCTTTTCCTCTTCTTCTTCTTCTTCTTCTTTTTGTTCCGTTCACTCCTTGGGAGAATTACCGCCACCTACTGTATATCTTGTGCACATGGGTGATGAATTTTTTGAGATGCAATAGTACTGTCATCTATGACTGAGCTGTCATAGATGACAGTTCAGAACCCCCCCCCCCCCCCCCACCCCCCTTACCCAACTAAAAAATCCTATCTGTGCCCCTGGATTTAACAATATAATACACCTACCTGTGCTGCTGTTTTCCCATCTTTGTTGCCATATTCTTATTATTTTCCTGTTAATTACTGATTTTATCTAATTTCTTCCCAGAGGTACCTTGATATCCACCAAGTTTTTCTTCAATGCTTCTATTGCTAACTTATCCACTGTTTCATCCCCAACTATCCCGATACGTGCAGGTACCCAACAAAAGTATACAAATATCTCTTGTTCCTCTCATCAATAGCTAAAGTAAAAGTAATCACACGGGAGGCTCAGTACACACTGTAACCAGAGATTGTCTTACTACAGGGAGATAAGAGGGTCTGTACCCTATATGAGGATCTGTATCACATTACAGCCTTGACCTCAGTATATTTCAGTAAGAGTTGTGTGACACTCAGTCGCCGTTTATGGATACCATATAGGAATGAAGGAGAAGTGTCATAAGCTGAATCTGATTCAAAAGAAATAACTGAAAAACATCTGGCCTTGAATGACATCAAAGCTCTGTTTGCCAAATGCCTGAACCTCCAAGAAGAAAGACATTCAAGCAGTCTGGCCTCCTTCAAGCAGTGGACAGGCCTTAAGCAGATGAAGTCTCTTTTAAAAAACATTTGATATATGGAAAGACTGGCACTGAACCAACCAATAGCCCAGGAGCCAACTATGGACAACAACAAGTTCAAGCCCAAGCTCTAGACTCTGTCAACCCATGGTGTGGGCCTGAGCGAGGTTTTTGGGGCTGCCCAGAGAATCCTACAGGGAGGAATCAGCTTTCAATAATATCATCTGATGCTGAGAAACAAACTGTGTTGCTGTTGTTAGGCAGGACTAAGCCAGTCATGATTACTATAGTGCTGCATTTACTTGCTTTAACAAGAATGCCTTGCATTGACTCAAGTCTGGAAAATAAGTAAAGACAACAGAATTCTTCCTGAGATTATTGCAGCTAGTTCGTATGAATGCTGTAAGAATAAACCTAAAAGACAGAGAAATAAGAATCCCATTTCTAGTGTGCTTCCAGCGATTTACTGAAGGCTTAATGATGCAAAAATCTTCTAATTTTCCAAAAGGAAGAGTTCAAAGAATTTCAAAATATTGTGCTACCCTAATAACTGGTGTCCCAAGAATGATTTGTGAGCACAAAAAAAAAAACACACATTCAGCCAATCTATTGTAATATCCTTATATTGCCAGTGGATAAAGCAGATAAATTTAAATGGTGTTCGGTGAATGACTTGAGATCATGAATGAGGTTGTTGAGGATTGGTCGTCTGAAGTTCAAAATCCCTATAGGAAAGACAAGTCAAAGGTGAGATCTCTTCAAATATTTCTCCGAGACCGAAATGAGGTTACTCTAAAATTGAATGGAGATTTTTGCTAAAGTCTCCTGCTTCTCAAACTTGTCTCCTGAGACAAAAACTATAACAATCTCACAACGGTCTTCTTTAAAGCTTCAAAAGAGATCTCAATAACATCACAGCTCAGGTATATCTCTTTAGATAACGACTCTGGTGATCTCACATTTGTCTATTTTAAAGCTTTAGAAGAAATCTCAACACCATCACACACCATGCTCAGATTTTTCTCTTTAGATAAATAATCTGGGGGTCTAATATTTGTCTCCTGTAATGCTTTAGAAGAGATCTCAAAAACTTAGCATAGAGAGGATTTACTGTGAAATATAGGGAGAGTTCAGACTCAGATGTAAAGACAGAGCTTCTTGTAATGATGATAAACAGAGATGTTCCAGGATTCCTTAAAAAATAGGGGAGTAGAGGGACATAAATTGTCCAAGATCAAAATATGAATTGTAAAGCAATGATACTAGTCACTCCATCTTGGTAAATAGATATAGGGCTGAATTTAAGTTTAAAACTCCAAACTTGTCAAATCACAAATGCTGTCACAGTGACTGCAGTTACATGATGTAAGTGTTTTTGGCCATGGATCCAAGATTATGTGGAGATCTCCAATCTTTTAGAGGAGCTGATGAGCAATAGAAAACTAGTAAAGACAAAAATCACAAATTAATTATCTCAGAAATTAAAATTGGTTCTTTCAATAATGGCATGCCTAGGCTTAAAAATATTATTTTGACAAAATAGTGAAAAATGTGAGGGTTATGAACGCGATGAGAAATTCAACCCCATTGTGATGGATATCGTCCAACTGTTTTAGTCCAACGTTTAGACACTGTTGCAAGGAGAATGCCACAGTGCCTACATTGAGTAGCTTCTGTTGTTACAGAAATTGTTTTATTCGAGAAAGACTTGGTGGTATTCCACCCTAGCAACATATATTCCACATTCAGTTCACTGTCTGTGGAGGCAGTGACAAAGAGAGATGATGAGGTGGGGGTGAGAGTTTGTGAAAGTGTGTAAAAGTTGGTAAGGGATGCTTCTAAGTGCCTTATATGTTATATGTCCACTAATTGCTGACTATATGCTTACCTCAGCTAACGTGTTGTTTTGGCACATACTCAACACATATGTAATCCATATATCATTGGATAAGCTAAAACACCACCCCTTCCAATGCAACTATATAATGTGTGAATGTAATAATAAACTTTGAATGAGTTTGTGAGCAGACTAAATAGCTTAATGCTCATTTACTTCTTTCCATGGGCCCATGCAAGGACTGAGAATGGTCAGACGGCATTGAAAGATAAAGACAAAGAAACAAATGTAATTTAACAGTGATTTATGTTTGGGGTGGTGCTAAGCGCTTTTGGCCACTTCATCACACCGGAGGTGTTCCCCATAGTGATGACGTCATTAAACCATCTCTTTCATACCTAACCAAGACGTTTTATTTTGTCTGTTTGTTTTTTTGTTGGACGTGCTACTTCGGCTGTGCGTCTTGCGTCATCAACCTGAAACTAAAGTTAGCCTCACTTCAATTTCTGAAAATCAAAGCATGATTTAGCAGGGATTGTAATCAGGCGCTAAGAATAATGCCCATTAAAAGTTTGTTGAGGCAATGCAATCACTAGGAATCTTAAGCGGACCCGATAAAAACATGGACTGAAGAGCGTTTTTGAAGCTCAAAGTGTGCAGAGCAGACCATCATCATCATCATCTTGGCATCACGTCACAGCGCGACTCTCCTGAACAATGAAAAATGGGCAAAAAGGTTAGCTGGTCGCTAAAGCCACGCCCACCTGGCTCAGTGGTGGTGACAGCAGCGGCAATCCATCTGTCACTCAATTGGTCATGCCCCTAATTATGCAGAACTTTAAGGCTTAATATAATTTAAACGGATGAGTTCAGAGGTGGAGAGTCCAGGGGTCAGAAAGTAAAAGTCCTGCCACATTTTTGCTCCACCCATGAACTCAGCAGCTGATTTCACCAGAGGAGGAAACAAGTCATTCCTTCCAAGTCACAAACTAGTCTCAACTCAAATCCCAAGTCCTCAAAGAGTTAAAGTCAATGAGATAATTAAGAGACTAATTAAATGATGATTGTGCATTGGTGATGAACACCTGCTGTTATTGGGTGTTACAGAGGATCAGATGCTGATGTTTTATTGGTTAAAATTATGCCACCATCATGGAGATCAATGTTTGCTTCAGTTGGGCTCTTGACCTTTGGTTTCTTATGTTAGATATTTCTCTGTAAAAGTACATGTGCTGTTATAAAACAGTGTGATCAGTGCTGTGCAGAAAACCGTTACTAGCCGGTTTTACATGATGAAGTAATTATTAGGCATCAGCCTGTTTATTTCCAAAACAATTTTATGTATTTATTATTAACAAATGTTCAGTTTTTAAATAACCTACCTTGTGGAACCGTTGGTTTAATCACTATAATGAATACATTTCCTAATGTATGTAATAAATATACATTTTTCGAAATCTTTTCCTAATAAGACGCACAGACATCATGACCCAGCATATGAATCTCAACAATGGTGACAATCAACAAAACGCTTCAAGCTGAAGTGCATGCTGGGTAACACCATAGTAAAAACTCTGATTATGCACTGTAGCATGAATAATTATTGTAACCACTGTTGAGGATCATATGATAAGTGCTCATGTCTAAAATCCCGAGCCTGTACAATTTTTTCCCCCAATATTTAAGCATTACAATAATATTTGTTTAATAGGACTTTTTTTGTAGTTCAGTAATTGCTGAACATAATTTAACAAACCAAAGAGAGACACCTTCATGAGGTTAATTAAAATGTTTTAGATGAAAAAAGGGCAATTAAATTTTCTACTTCAAGCTTTTAATTCAGCAATGTGTTAATGTTTACTACGTAACACAACCGCAAGTGTTTAAAAGCAAATTACTTTGAATTATTAAAAGGGTCAAGAGCCCAACTAAAGCAAACACTGATCTCCATGATGGTGGCATAATTTTAACCAATAAAACATCAGCATCTGATCCTCTGTAACGCACAATAACAGCAGGTGTTCATCACCAATGCACAATCATCATTTAATTAGTCTCTTAATTATCTCATTGACTTTAACTCTTTGAGGACTTGGGATTTGAGTTGAGACTAGTTTGTGACTTGGAAGGAATGACTTGTTTCCTCCTCTGGTGAAATCAGCTGCTGAGTTCATGGGTGGAGCAAAAATGTGGCAGGACTTTTACTTTCTGACCCCTGGACTCTCCACCTCTGGATGAGTTTATTAAAAAAAAAAAAATTAGTTGTCATGAAGGGCAAAATTTGCTATATAGACCAAAATAATTTTTTGAACCAGGCTGTTAACATGTTTTATCTGCTGTAAAGTTGGGCATTTTAACATGGGGAGTCTGTGAGACTGAATCACTTTTGCAGCCAACCTTAAGCGGCAAGTCGTTGAATCAGGGGCGTAGCCATCTTTTCAGAAGTGAGGGGGACAGAAATGTGTATATATATATATACATATTAAACATTACAATATAATATAAAACATTACAATAGAACATTTCTGTAATCTACCAGTCACCAGTTTTTGAATAGTAAGATTTTTATTGTTTTTAAAGAAGCCTCTTCTGCTCACCAAGCCTACATTTATTTGATCTAAAGTACAGCAAAACAGTAATATTGTGAAATATTTTTACTATTTAAAATAACTATTTTCTATTTTAATATATTTTAAAATGTTATTTATTCCTGTGATCAAAGGTGAATTTTCAGCATCATTACTCGAGTCTTCAGTGTCACATCATTCAGAAATCAAATCATTCTAATATGCTGATTTGCTGATTATCAATATTTAAAACATGAGTAAAAAAAATGTCAGCATTCTTTGATGAATAGAAGAATCCAAAGATCAGTATTTATGTGAAATAAAAAGCCTTTGCAACATTATACAGTATATCATAAAAAAAAAAAAATATTGGATTTTTTTTTTTATAAATTAATATTTTTATTTAGCAAGCTTTAAAATCTCAATAAATTACATTTTTAAATATATTCAAATAGAAAACAGTTATTTTAAATAGTCTAGTAAAAATATTTCTGTTTACTGTTTTGCTGTACTTTGGATCAAATAAATGCAGGCTTCGTAGTGGATACTATGCAACTTTAATTATTCTCTAATTTCTAGCTTTTAATTGGCTTAGAAATCTATAACTGCTGGACAATAACAAATAATAATGATTTTTTTATATATACTACAAACAGTAATCAGATAAAAAGGCAGAATAGTTTCTATACTGTAATAAATCTAATGTCAATTAGCACTGTTTTGTTCATATACTGTATTTATCACCTGCTGGAGATGACTTGAAAAAACATATATTGTAGCAATCGTATATTAATGAGTCTTTGTTTTTCCATAAATTTCAGTTCTTCTGTCAAAACAACTGTTTTCATTCAGCGATAGCTGGACACTTTTGTTCATATTAGGAGTTTCCTGTTATGACTTTCTGCGCGAGAGCGCGCTCGTCTTCGAGGATGAATGAAACAAACACTGCACGAGTGTTTAGCGCTAGGTGAAGTTCATCTCGCCTTATTCTAGGCCCGAATAAAATATCAGGTCATGCGCAGACTATCCTGTCTCTTTGAGTTAAAATGTTTATTTATTCACACCAGCTCTTGAAAGCATCTATGCGAACACATTTGAATGAAAAAGTGCAGGGGACGAATTTCCTTGATATTAAAAGTGGGGGGACACGTCCCCCGCGTAATCTAATTGCAGTTTCAGTCACTTCCTTGTTGGCCCTTTACCTACAATGTAAACAAACAAATAGACACATTTTCTACAAAAGCATTGTAACCCTGCAACACATCAAACAGTGTTTCTTAAGAAATCAAACCACAGCAGTTGAAGTCACCATCAGTGTGACACACGAGTCATAGTGAAACAAAGTAGGACTGGCAATCATGCAAGATGATCAACTGTTTTACTTTTTGCAACAACTGAATGATTATAAACCTTTAAAATGGAATTATGTTTTCATTTTTTCATATATATATATATATATCCACCCACTTAAGAAGTGTTAGTCTTGATAACAGCCAGAATAACCTTTATCTGTAACTACATATAACACAATCAGAGAGTGTGTATATGTGGGTGAAAGGGTGGCTCAAACTTCAGGGGAAAATTTACACCTTCAGCAGACAGTGTTATCAGATCACTCAGTCTTCACCGATCTGTTAGAGAAAATGGTTCACAAGTTTGTTTTGCTCCATTTGTGTTTGTGGCATCTGATCGGTAAGTTATAAATATAAATAATTGTTGTAATCTAACTTACTTTCTGTTATCAGAACCTTAAAGCTGCTGCTACTGTTTAAATTAGTTAGAGCACTTGCATTTGCAGATTCTTAGATAAATAAACCCTGTGGTTATGTTTCGGCCATACTGATCTGTAGAAGATTTTCTTTTTCCTGAAAATGCTGTTATTGCATTGGAATAAAAATGGAACACCACAGTGATTTTCAACACAGCATAATTAAATATTTTATATTTTGAGATCTACTTTGGATTCGGCCTCATGTTTCAGTGAGCCTAAAGTTTAATGTCCAGGGCATATATCTCTTTTTTTGTTCCAGTGTCCTTCAGATCAAATTTAGGTTCAAATTCAAACTGATTTCAGAATTTGTACACCAATAAGAGTCGTAATCTGTGACAAAACATCTTTTCATGTTCATCAGGTGTGTTTGGTGAGTCAGTGTCAGTGAGTGAAGGAGATTCTGTCACTTTACACACTGACGTTACTGAAATACGTAAAGATGATGACGTACTGTGGAAATTTGGAGCTGAAACATCCACCATTGCTGAAATTGATACAGCTCATGGAATCTTCTCCACATTTGATGTTCCTGATGAGAGATTCAGAGACAGACTGAAGCTGGACAATCAAACTGGATCTCTGACCATCACAAACATCACAACTCAACACGCTGGACGCTACGAACTAGAGATAATGGGAGCAAAATGGTCATTAAAAACATTCAGAGTTTCTGTCTATGGTGAGTAGAGATAATTTGTGCTGTCATTCGTATATTCTTTATTTATTAAAGGAATAAATTAATTAAACTCATTATACAGCATGTGTGGAACAATGTTGAATACACCCCCCCCCCCACACACACACACACAACGGTCAACTTACTCAAGAGCTGGACCTCTACAACATCCATCCATCAACTAACCATCATTGTCCCACAGTGGAGAGCGTGAGAAGCATCAAGTTCCTAGGGATGCATATCACTGAGGACCTCTCCTGGATGAGAAATACCACATCGCTGGCCAAGAAAGCTCAGTCCTGCCTCTACTTCCCTTCGCAAATTGAGGAAAGCACGAGTCTCACCTCCCATCATGTGCTCCTTCTACCAGGTCACCACTGAGAACACCCTCACCAGCTGCATCACTGAGTGGCATGGGTCCAGCACTGCTTCCTGTCGAAAGACTCTGCAAGGCATAGTGAATGCATTGAGCAAGATCATCAGTGTGTCTCTCTGCACTCCCTTATGGACGTCTTCCACACCTGCCTCACTAGTAGAGTTAAACCTGCACTTCAGCCTCGTGCCTTCAGGGAGAAGCTACCAGATCTTTCAAACAGCTTCATCCATCAGGCTGTCAGGATGCTGAACTTTGTCCATTACCGCCTCCCCTCTTCCACCTACACCTACTCCTGAACTTTAAAGCTCACGCCACACTTCTTTTATTGCACATATTATTTATTGCACAATGCCTTTGTACTCAGAACTTCAGAATTATTATATATTTCGGGATGTATATATTCACTTTACAAATTATTTATATATATTTGGACGTGTATTTGTATAATAACAAAAATCACTATTTACATTTCGACAGTTGTATATTCAGATAGATAGATGAAAATTCACTCATTTTGAGGTTTTTAAAGTGCACTGTAAATAAATTCCCTTCCAGTCTCTCAGTGTGTAACTCTTCAGTTTTGCTTTTCTGCTGAGCAAGTGGAAATACATTTTGTTGCCAATCTTAACTGGTATTGACATACTGACAAACTGAAATGTGCAATTGTTTAATAGTTTAATGACAGAAACACGAACATCAGCACACTACACCGAACATAAGATTTCTTTAGATTTACCCAGATTTCTGTTTATTCTCTGATGTTTTCAGCTCATCTGCCTGTTCCTTACATCACCAGAAACTGTTCATCATCATCTTCATCACAGCAGAATTGTTCATTGTTGTGTTCAGCTGTGAATGTGAGTGATGTGACTCTCTCCTGGTACAAAGGAAACAGTTTATTGTCCAGCATCAGTGTGTCTGATCTCAGCATCAGTCTCTCTCTACCTCTGGAGGTGGAGTATCAGGATAATAACACCTACAGCTGTGTGATCAACAATCCCATCAGAAACCAGACCACACATCTGAACATCACTCAACTCTGTCACACATGTGAAGGTATGTTGGTGTTGATATTAACGTTAATTATATAAGCTCTTAATTATAAAATCTCAGTGTTTTACTATGGCTGCATTCCATTCTACTTTTAGACACGCACTCACAAACTTCCCTAAGCACTTCCCCTCGGGGGAATCCCCACTGCCATTTTGAAGTGCATTCCACTTCCTGATGTGGACAAGCAAAGTTTATATGGACAGACACCCGACCCCTCAATTTTGACAGAGGGAGCGAGTCTGCTTCATATGCACCCTTCAGCTCCATAGATCACGATGCAACACCATTATGACATCATCGCAAATCGCATTTAATTTATCCCCAACCCAAACAACTCTTTAATGATGATATAGAATTGGTGCAACCAATTTCTAAGGGGAAAATGTAAACAAGAAACCAACTTTGTAGGGGATTCAAGTGATCAAGGGCTTAGGATGATCCAGTTCAGCCCAGTGCAAGGATTCTTTCTGTGGTGGGCACTCAAGCAATGTAATCGACGACGCACAACAAGTAAACAAGATGGAGGGAAGTTTGCGAGTGATGGGAATAAAACTGGACTGGAACACAGCCAGTGATTGTTGTAGATCAAACAGGCTAATTAAATCACACTATGGCTCATTTTGTCCATTACAGATCAGGGCCTACCTTTATTTCACATAGTGTTGATCTCTGCTGCTGTAGTTTCAGTCGTGATGTACTTCATCTGCAAGAAATGTAGAAAAACAGGTCAGGAGAACAAACTATTCATCCTTAAGCAAATAAAATACAATTTAAATAAAATTAATTAATTTAAATGCACACACACACACACACACACACACATATATATATATGTATATGTATATGTATATGTATAGAAGTGTACACGTTTAAACTTAGGCGTAAAAATGCTGGAAATTATGTTTAGTTCTACTGATTTTAAAAGTAGCATTATTAAGTAAATCATTTTATAGAAAGAGTTGGTCTGTTATTAATTTTCTGTTGCATCAGCAAGTTTCCTGACTAAATTTGTGTTTCTTTAGACAAAACCAGAGTCGGATGCTGTGTATGAAAATGTCCCCAAAATACCAATGATCGAACGCTGCATTTACAAGAAAGGATGTTAGCACTCATACAGGATGCTGACTCTCACTTTTTTTCACAAACATTCTCAGCCAGGATGTTGTAATTCTCTCTCAATTCTGTTTTTGCTCTTTGTGTCGCTTGTTTTTCATTTTGTTGTCTTTGTATACTTTAATGTAGTGGTTAACAAATATAGGATCCAGAATCTCAACCATAATGTTCTGTTTTCATTATTAAATAATTAATCTTTTTTTTTTTCTTTTTTTTTTTGGTTTGTTTTCTTGTAACTGAATATGAGCCTAATAGACTTCTCAGATCATTAGGATCAAGACAGTTAAGTCCTATTCGATGGGACTTGTTTTTCCAAATTATGTTTGAGTTACAATTCTTATAAGCCGACATCTGTGATTTCTTGGACCATCCGTGTTTATAACCGAGGTAGGAGTGTCTGTGTTTTACATGTGGGCATTGCAGAAGATTACGTTCAGGATGCATGGATTGCGTATGGTCATTTACTGAATGAGTACTGTGCTATGTATGAACTGATTGCACTGCACTGTATTTCATGTAAACTTTGTGTAAGCCCTTTGAATTACCATTGTGTATGAAATGTGCTATATAATAAATTTTGTCTCGTCTTGCCTTGTGCCTTTATGCTCTATTGCAGTGGTTCTGCCGCGACCCATCTCTCTCTCTCTCTCTCTATACACACACACACACACACACACACACACACATATATATATATATACACTCCTGAACAAAATCTTAAGACCAGGGGATGCTTGCAAATTTTACACATTTCGCACTAGTGGATCATAACCGGGTTGTAAGTGCTTCTTCAAAATGCCAAAAGAAGAAACAGGAGCAAGAGATAAAAAATAGAGAGTAGGCAATTTATTGAAAACTGCATTTAAAGTCAAACAGGCTGTTCATCAGCTGATCAAAAGTTTAAGACCATAGCCATAAAAAGGTCAAATCTGCACAAAAATATGGCTTTCATGTCATTGTTTTTCAAGCAGTCATACTGTCAAGATCTCCTGATGGCAAAGGCAAAAAAGCTTTCTCTTTTTGAACGTGGCAGGATTGTTGAGCTGCACAAGCAAGGTCTCACACAACGCGCCATCGCTGCCGAGGTTGGACGCAGTAAGACAGTCATTTTATATTTCTTAAAAAATCCTGAGAGTTATGGGACAAAAAAGTCAAGTGGTAGACCCAAAAAGATTTCACCTGCACTGAGCCGCAGGATCCGACGGGTTGTCCGTGAAGACACAGGTCGATCCTCGACCCAAATTAAGGCCCTTACTGATGCTGACTGCAGCCCAATAACGATAAGACGTTTTCTGCTAGAGAAGGGCTTCAAGAACAAAAAACGTCTTCAAAGGCCACGTCTCCTCCCACGACACAAACTTGCCCGTTTGGAATTTGCAAGGGAGCACCAAACATGGGACATTGAAAGGTGGAAGAAAGTTTTATTCTCTGACAAGAAAAAATGTAACCTGGATGGTCCTGATGGCTTCCAACGTTACTGGCATGACAAGGAGATGTTTTCTACGCGGCACAGTGGTAAATGGTAAATGGACTGCATTTATACAGCGCTTTCAACAGACCACATGGCCATCCAACTTGCCTCACATTCACCCATTCACACACTCATTCACAGTCGGTGTGGTGTCTGCCATTCAAGGCGCCATCCAGCTCGTCGGGAGCAGCTGGGGTTAGGTGTCTTGCTCAAGGACACCTCGACACTTGGTCAGGTGGAGCCGGGGATCGAACCACCAACCTTCCGGTTTGTAGACAACCTACATGAACCACTGAGCCACTGCCGCCCCTCAGTGGAGGAGACTCCATCATGATCTGGGGTGCTTTTTCCTTCAGTGGGAAAATGGAGCTTCAGGTTGTGCAGGGGCGTCAAACAGCGACTGGCTATGTGGATCTGTTGTAGCGGGCATCCCTCTTGACCGAGGGCCCCCGTCTGTGCGGTAATGACTGGGTCCTTCAACAGTACAACGGTGCAATTCACAACGCCCGCCTGACGAAGGACTTCTTCCAGGAGAATAACGTTGCTCTTTTGGACCATCCTGCGTGTTCCCCTGATCTAAATCCCATTGAGAACATTTGGGGATGGATGGCAAGGGAAGTTTACAAAAACGGACGTCAGTTCCAGACCGTGGATGCCCTTTGTGAAGCCATCTTCACCACATGGAGCAACGTTCCCACCAGCCTCCTGGAAACAGTCGCATCAAGCATGCCGAAACGAGTGTTTGAAGTGATCAACAAGAACGGTGGGGCTACTCACTACTGAGTCCTTTTTTGACACTTTTAGCTCTGTTGTGAGTTTATTTTTGGGCTATGGTCTTAAATTTTTGATCAGCTGATGAACAGCCTGTTTGACTTTAAATGCAGTTTTCAATAAATTGCCTACTCTCTATTTTTTGTCTCTTGATCCTGTTTTTTATTTTGTCATTTTGAAGCAGCACTTACAACCCGGTTATGATCCACTAGTGCAAAATGTGTAAAACTTGCGATGCATCCCATGGTCTTAAGATTTTGTTCAGGAGTGTATATATATATATATATATATATATATATATATATATATATATATAATGTTGAAAGGTTGAAATTCTGATTTAAAAAAGTGATGAAAAAATCAATATTATGACATACTGAGTGATAATTATGAGATACATTATGACATAAAAAGTAGAAATTATGAGATCAAAGTTAACATTTATGCCACATTTTGAGTGTTTATGTCATAATGTGTTATAATTTTGAGTTTTATCTCATAATTAAGTTTTTCATCAGAATTATGAATTTTACCTCATAATTTTGAGGTTTTTTTTACTTCATAATTTTGATTTACCAAAGCATGACTTTTTTTTTTTTTTTTTTCGTATGTGGAAAAATAGACTTGCATACAACAGACAATAAATTATGGCTGTTATAGAAGCATTTAGAAACTATGTGTCGTGAACGTACACACAACAGAGAGATCCAATTTGAGGTCAAGAGGTCAAGATCCATAAAATCAGTCCAAAACAAAAAACATGACAAACACTAGGGAACACGAAAAGCAGGGTGACATAAACCAAGGACTCCGTGAAACTTATAGAAACAATGGAACAAGAAATATATGGACAGGTGAAAACGGTGAAAGTGGGAACAGCTGAGTGCAATTAACAGGTGTGCAATTAACAGTGATGAATCAGACAAAGGCTTGTGGGAAATGTAGTGCCTGCAGAGGTGACTATATGGGGAAGTGAGACCACTGGTTGACACCCAGGGAAACACAGACCAGACACTGTGACAGTATGCAGGAGTATACAAGAGCTCAAAGATTAAAATAGTACAAAATTTGTCTAATTTCAAATGAACGCTAAAAACAGAGCTGAAAATGTACATCTTTGTGAAAAGTTACTCTATGGTAAAATTGTCTTCCATTTTAAGTATGTCTTCCAAAGTGGCATTTTGGTGACATTTTGTTTATGACAACCAGAAAACAAAAAAAGCATCGTCATAGCTGTCTGTTTGGAAACCAAAAGGATATTACCTGTCTTATGTTTTGTTAGTTATTATTGTGTTCTCCTGATTGGATCTAATATCAGAGTTGTTGAATTATCCTCACTTGGATGTTAATTAGATGTTAATAACCATGTTTGGCTGTGACAACGATGGCCCTTTGCTATGGAGTCAGATCAGCCTAAAAAATAATACATTTATAAAAACTAAAGTATTATTTTTGAGGCTAATCTGGTACCATACTTTGCTAACTTTGCTTTTTTCTACTCAAATGAAACCGTTCTACACATTAGCACTGTTGTGTTGTTTTGAACTGTTTTTCCCAATTGGATTCCACTACATATGGACTGTCCAACCATTGGAACTGCTTATTGGCCCCACTATATTCATCGCTCATTAAAACAACTCTTGAACATAAAGTGCTCTTGGTCTGCTTAAAATCCCTGCTGTCTGGTTGCACAGATTAATAACATGGAAGCCGTCTTCTACGTATATACTTCGCAGAGGTTGTTTATCGTCTCTAAGGCCACGACTATAGAAAAGACCAGAAATGACTCTGTGCTTAACAAGAGCGTTTTTATAGGCCAACAGAGCATAGGACAGATTTTCATCACTTGCTCAATTTCACTATGGTTATAATAATAATGATAATAATAATAATAATAATAATAATAACTGGTCCAGAGATGAGCCGACTGACCTGATCAGATGTTACCCAAATCTTTTGTTACCCAAATCTTTTTTTAAGATTTTCAAATCTTAACTGATTTTAACCATGGGGAGACCACAGACATAAAGACCGTTTCAACCAAATTTTAGCCATAACGTTAATCCCCTGAATGTGCAAACTAGATGAAGCGAGCAGACTTTTGCATTACTTTTTCACTCTGGGACAGGGCTTGCTTATTTGTTTTTTAATATAAACATTTTCTATCTTTTGGCAAACGTAAAAGCCCTATCACACCAAAATCTTAATGAATAAGCCTTAGGCTGAGGAGAAAGTAAAATCACGTCTGTACAATAGAACACAAAAGAAGAAAGCTTAACACACTTATAAATAAAGAAGCACAAATGTTTATCTATAGTAATATTTGCTTATTTGTATGGTTGAATTGGTTTAAGGATATTTGTTATTTAACATTTAATTATTGCAGGTTTGCATCACATTCTAAGTTGCATTTAGCTGATTTATTAAAATTTTTTGTGAGCGTTAATCTCATTCATTAATACATGTTCACATTTATTCTAGAACTACAGTTACTCAGATTTTTGTCTTGATCCTTCATCCTTAAGTAACTACAGGCCTATTTCAAACCTTTCTTTTTTTAAGATACTAGAAAAGTTTTTGCCTCCCAGTTACAGGCCTACTTATCAGCACACAACCTCTAGGAGTCTTCAAATCTGTCTTTCATCCATTGCACAGTAATGAAACAGCACAGCACTCTTGTACCTCAGGGTTCTATCTTGGGCTGTCTTCTTTTCACTATTTAAATGTTATAAATTGAACAAATAATTAAACGTTTTGGGTTTAACTTCCACTGTTGACATTCAGATTTTTTCACACCTTCCACCTCAGTGTTTCCTCTGCCTACAATAACAACTTGCATCATAATCGGTTTGTTATTATTATTTTATTGTTTTGCGAGTCTGGCCTTCTGCAAATGATTCTTTGTGATGATTTCATTACTTCATTGGAATATTTTTTTTTTATTTCTTAATAATAAAGTATAATTTATTTCAATCAAAACATAAAAGTATTAATAGATGAAAATTGTGTAGTTGTTATTAATGTTGGAGTTGAAAAGCTCCCAGTAATGAACCATTGAACAATAGTTTTTTACATGTGCCATAGCTAGCATTTGTTTCTTCTTTAAGATTTTTAACCAGCAATTAAGGCAGTGTTGTAATATGTAATATAGCATGTATATGCAATGATTTCAATGCAGCCTTGAGATAAAGGTACGATATCTTAGTTCGTAATAAAACAGTAAGATATTTTAATGCTTTTCTAAAATAAGCATTTAAAGCTTCCGTTATTCTTGATGGCTAAAAATATAATTGGATTTTTGACTGATTTGACTGTAAAGCTGTTCTTTGTAAGCAGGGCTTGACATTAACTTTTTTCCAAAGTTATTAGCCACACAGCATTTTTACTAGCCACATTTTTGTTGTTGTGAAATTACCTAATTAAAGTTGAATATGGCGTGCTAATATTTACTTGAACTAGACTTACAACCCTTTTAAATGTAAAACCACTGTACACACCCAAACCAAGACTACATAAATGTATAACAATAAAGGTCATCATTATTATCTCTGATAACGTTATGTGTAAAGCTCCTTTTTAAATAAAGACATAAAAAATGGATTCTTATTGCATTATAAAAGTGGTGCATGGATGTAGAAGATTAATAAAAAAAAAAAATATATATATATATATATATATATAAAAAACAAAACAAAAAAAAACACTTAAATATCAGAATCAGGCTCGGAATTAATTTATTGAACCACACTTGGCAATTGGCAACTCGGCAATTGAATCGCCATTGGCTGGTAAATATTTTAGTTTGCTCGTCAGACTGATATTTACATATATTTGTAAAATGACTCTACACTTTTAACATCAGCCAGTCAAGCTTTATGATAATCAAGTATTGACTCTCTCGGTCTTTGTGTGTGTGTGAGAGAAAGTGACGGCGATTTGTGCCTTCACACTTAATACAGGTGGCTGCGTATCCATTGAGATGAACGGAGAAATATCGCTTGACGGAAAGTGTTAGTGTTGGGGTGTTGGGGTGGTGTTAGCGCAGTGGATAAGACACACGTCTGTGGTGTGGGAGACCCGGGTTCGAATCCACTGTGAGACACCAATGTGTCCCTGAGCAAGACACTTAACCCCTAGTTGCTCCAGAGGCGTGTGACCTCTGACATATATAGCAATTGTAAGTCGCTTTGGATAAAAGCGTCAGCTAAATGAATAAATGTAATGTAATGTAATGAAACTCTGAAGCGCTCAGTCAGAGTTAGAGTGTTTGCAAGTGAGCCAACTTAGCCAACTTAGCCTACAACTCACACACTGGACATTATTCAACCTGCCAAAATGGCTTGTTGGAGTCACTGTAATACCCGCCATGAGCAAAATCCACCCACATCTGGAGGGTTGGCGGGTGTTAATGTCAAGCCCTCTTTGTAAGTGATGAGCCAGATTGTGAGATTCATACAAACAAACACCCACTTTTCTGCAACAGCAGGTTTCAGTTTGACTGCTGAGTGTCACAAACCATTCGCCTGCTGAGTGTCACAAACCATTCGCCATTTCGCAAACAACTAAATGTGGGTGTGAGAAAGGAAAGTTACACTCTGTTGAGGAAAGAATCACACCAGGTTTCATGTTTTCAGGAGACAGTTTTGTTAGATCAGACTTTGATCTAGATCACTGGACCATTGAAGAAAATGGTTTACATGTATGTCTTGATCTGTTTGTGTTGGTGGCGTCTGATTGTTAAGTTATAATGTATATCAGATTTCTTTATGTCATCAGAGTGTAACGTGATAGAACGTAAGAGTGATTTAACAAGTGTGTTAACGTGAGTGGAGTGTGTGTGCGTTTTCTTTTTTCTTTTCTCCCTCTCTTTTTCGCTCCCCGCTCATTAGAGCAACAGGTGATGTGACTTTAGAGACGGTCATGTGACTTTAGAGACGGTCCCTAAATTTGAAACTCTCGAACATCCAACATCAAGCTAACTTTATGCCGTGTTTTTTTTTTTTACTTTTAGTTTTCTTTTTTCTGCGCCGTATTGTTGATGTCCTTTACCCGGGCATAGATGTCTATCCTTCAATTATGAACATCCAGCCGCAAACATGAGGTGCGAGCGATTGCGAGAGCAAAATGGGAGAATGGCGGAAAAGTTATTCCTCATTTCGAAGAAATCTTATCCCAATGTAAACGAATAAATGCTTTTTTTCTTGACTTCTTGGTTGTGTGCCGGTGTGTTTGTGGAAGCAGGAGATTGAACTCCGGGCAGCACCCTTTCGTTGGTGTCACTCTCGATGTGTGTGCACATGGCTCGTAACAAGAGTGAGTTCAAGGTCCATGTACACACACAGAGAGAGAGAATTTGACAGCTTGCTTGCAAAAGTTTTGCGTTCCCATGAGGAACTGTACAAATTACTTACCAGAGTTTTGCTAGGGAACACTAATTTTATAGTGGGGACCCAAAAGTGCAAGCTTCATTGGAGGAAAGCAAAAATAGTTTTTCTTTCACTCTTTTTTTCTTTTCTTTTTTTGTCCCCATTATGAAAAGCTGTTGGTAAAACTAGTTACTTATTTTGCAATAAATGGTGTTTCAATGTTAAATAAAAATGAACACGAATAAGAGATTCCTTTCTTTGACTTACAACTTACAAACGTGAAGGAGAGAAACAGAAGAAACCAGTTAGTCTGATAGTTTATCTTACATCTGCACATGGTAAATTTGGAGACAACATTCTGTACATGTAAAAACAACATGACACTTAAATAGTATAGCCTTTAAAGGAACTCAAACTTTAAATTCATTTCAGTCTCAACACTTGAAACTCATGGTCTTGATGCACATTTTAGCTTGAAAATGCATCTGAACAAAACTATACTTAATGGCACTACACTTAGTGATACCTACAGATACAACTGATCTCCAATGTGGATCATCTCTGATTTGGTTTCACATGTCCTGACAGACTGGATCGCTTATCATTGTGTCAGTACTTAAAAGGCTTTTCTCCAGTGCGAATTCTCTGGAGACATTAAAACTTTGTCCACCGTAGCAAATGTCTTTTCACACTGCTTTCACACTGGTATGTGTCTTCTGGTGTACTTTTAAGGCGTGCAGCCATGTAAAACGTTTTCCACACGAAGTACACACGTGCGGCTTCTCTCCCGTGTGGATATTCATGTGTATCTTAAGGTTTCCTTTTAATGTAAAACTTTTCCCGCACTGATCACATGTGTGCGGCTTCTCCCCAGAGTGGCTATTCATGTGTGACTTAAGGTTTCCTTTGACTGTGAAACTCTTCCCACACTGATCACAAGTGTGCGGCTTCTCTCCCGTGTGGATATTCATGTGTATCTTAAGGTTTCCTTTTAATGTAAAACTTTTCCCACACTGATCACAAGTGTGCGGCTTCTCCCCAGAGTGGCTATTCATGTGTGACTTAAGGTTTCCTTTGACTGTGAAACTCTTCCCGCACTGATCACACGTGTGCGGCTTCTCTCCACTGTGGATCAACAGGTGTTTCTTGAGAAAATATTTGTGTGTGAAACTCTTCCCACACTGATCACATGTGTGTGGCTTCTCTCCAGTGTGGCTATTCATGTGTAACTGAAGGTCTCCTTTGACTGTGAAACTCTTCCCACACTGATCACATGTGTGCGGCTTCTCTCCAGTGTGGATTTCTATGTGTTTCTTAAGAGTACCTTTGTGTGTGAATTTCTTTCCGCACTGATCACATGTGTGTGGCTTCTCTCCAGTGTGGATTTTCATGTGTTCATTAAGGGTTCCTATTAGTGTGAATCTCTTCCCACACTGATCACATGTGTGTGGCCTCTTTCCAGTGTGGATTTTTATGTGTTTCTTAAGGGTTTCTTTTTGTGTGAAACTCTTGCCACACTGATCACATGTGTGTGGCTTCTCTCCAGTGTGGATTTGTATGTGTTTCTTAAGAGCTCCTTTGACTGTGAAACTCTTCCCACACTGACCACATGTGTGCGGCCTCTCTCCAGTGTGGATTTTTATGTGTTTCTTAAGAGCTCCTTTGTGTGTGAACCTCTTTCCGCACTGAACACATGCATGCGGTTTCTGTCCAGAGTGGATTTTAATGTGTTCATTAAGGTTTCCTATCAATGTGAATCTCTTCCCGCAGTGACCACACATGTGCAGCTTCACTCCGGTGTGGATCTTCTCGTGTGTTTTCAGAGACTCTACCCGACTGAATCTACTATCACAATGTGAACACTTGTAAGGTTTTTCTCCAGTGTGAATTCTTTGGTGCAGCTTCATCTGGCCATCTGTAAAGAAGGACTTCCCACAATCAGAGCAAATATGACTCTTCACACTACTGTGTCGTTTCTGGTGTATTTTTAAAGTATACAGTCGTGAAAAACTCTTTCCACACAAAGAACACACATGAGGCTTCTCCTGTGTATGAATGGTCATGTGCTCCTTCAGGGATTGTGCCCAACGAAACTTTTTACCACACTGATCACAGTTAAAGGATCTTTGATGAGCTCTAATATGAGAACGCAGATGTTTATTAAGACTGACTGTATGTACAAAACTCTTCCCGCATTGACCACATGTGTGCAGCAGCTGTCCAGTGTGGATTCTCAGGTGATCCT
Organism: Carassius auratus; assembly: GCF_003368295.1. Lineage (NCBI taxonomy): Eukaryota > Metazoa > Chordata > Actinopteri > Cypriniformes > Cyprinidae > Carassius > Carassius auratus. Next base: position 6,283,392 of record NC_039264.1, on the reverse strand, counting down.
TAAGGGTTTCTTTTCGTGTGAAACTCTTCCCACACTGATCACATGTGTGTGGCTTCTCTCCAGTGTGGATTTTCATGTGTTTCTTAAGGGTCATTTTGTGTGTGAATCTCTTCCCGCACTGATCACATGCGTGTGGCTTGTCTCCAGTGTGGATTTTCATGTGTTCATTAAGGCTTCCTTTAAGTGCATAACTTTTCTCACATTGATCACATGTGTGTGGCTTCTGTCCTGTGTGGATGTTCATGTGATCTTCAAAACTGCTTTTGTACGGGAATGATTTTCCACACTGAGGGCAAGTGAAGATTTTTTTGGCTCTTCTTTTCTGTACAAATTCTCTTTCCTTCTGTGAGCAACTTATGACATGATTTTCTTCCCCTTCATTCAGTTCTTTAATTTCCTTTTTCTCTTCCATCAGGTCTGAAATGAAAGAAGTTGCATTTTAAGCAAATCACAATAAATGAATGAATGAATGATAAAATGTGAAGGGAAAGACATTTGCTATAGGAAAGTATGATTAGTAACTTTTTCAATGTCATTTCCAGTGTTTGATCAGGCCCAAACATGTATTCTTCAGCGCCAATGGCTAGGTTTTTTTGGCCCGCCAAATACCTTGGTCTTAACTGGGACAACTCGGATTTGTGGTAGGGTTATTAGTGTGAGTCTGGAGAGGGTCAGTGCTAGGGGTTGCACAGACTAATCGACTAGTCGACTACAGTGCTCTGCAATGACGCTTGAAGCTTGACGTCGACTAAACTTTGAAGGACTTCCAAATTTACGCACCGTTTCCAAACTGTTAAAATTACAAATAAATGTATACTCCGAAAGGTCCACAAGACATGTGTGATTATATTACTGGATGCTTGAAATTGAACGGGAAAACGCACACATTCTAAACAGTTCATTGTACAGGTAAATTAATTGCTGTTCTAATTTAATGCGCTGCTGCACTGTAACACACACACAAACACGCAGCGGCTTCTCTCTATCCCAACAGAACGGTGTTTTCGTGTTTTTTATCTTGTGAGTTGCAGTGTTTTTGTATATCGTCATCACGTCTACCTGTCTGTAAGCGCACATACAGTTGCAAGTTTCTGCTCAATGTCGGCAGAACCGCATTTTTACAGTTAAACTCTGCGCACGCGGAACAGCTGCGGGATCTCTGTCTGCTATGGAGGCCTTCACCATCACCGACCCCCACTACTGCATCTCGCCCGCAGCGGAGGCGCCACAAGCGGTGTGAGAGGAAGCAGAAGAGGGGTAAGCGCGGAGGTATCTGGGCTAGGCTAATGGCTAACCCACACAAGCCATCTATCCCCACCATCGTACTGGCTAACATACGCTCGTTGGACAATAAACTGGACTACATCCGATTACTACGTTCAACTCACAGGGCCGTAAGAGACTGTTGTGTTTTTGTGTTCACGGAAACATGGCTCAACAACAGCATTCCAGACGGCGCTATTTAGCTTGACCAGCTGACGTGCTATCGAGCGGACAGAGCTCTCGTCGCGGGAGGAAAAACCCGCGGTGGTGGGCTTTGTGTTTACATCAATGACGCGTAGTGCCACGATACTGTTGTGATCTGCAAACACTGCTCACCCCTGGTGAAGTTTATGATTATTAAGTGCCGGCCAGTTTATCTGCCGATGGAATATACTGCCATACTGGTCATCTCAGTTTACATTACCCTGAAAAACATCAACAGCAACAGGAACGATGCACTAAATGAACTGTACCAGCACATCAGTGAGCAGCAGACAGCACACCCTGATGCTTTTCTCATCATAGCTGGGGATTTCAACCATGCTGACTCCAAAAATATTTCCAAAAATACACCAATACATTAACTTTCCAACATGAGGTAATAACATTTTGGACTTGGTTTACACCACACAGAAAGGAGCTTACAAAGCCCTCCCCCACCTCGGAGCCTCAGACCACATCACTGTCATGCTAATGCCTGCATCCAGACAACTCATTAAAGTCGCCAAACCAGTTCAAAAACAGATTCAAGTGTGGCCAGAAGGATCATCAGAGGTTCTTCAAGACTGCTTCGACACAACTGACCTGGACATGTTTAAGCAGGTTGCCACATGCAATAAAACCACTGACCTCCAGGAGTACTCAGAGACTGTCACTGCCTACATCAACAAGTGTATTGATGATGTAACAGTCGCAAAACCCATCACTGTCCGGGCCAATCAGAAGCCATGGATGACAGGGGAGGTCTACAGACTCCTGAAGACACGGAATGCTGCCTTCAGAGCTGGAGATGAGGTGGCCCTGAGAACAGCCAGGGCTAACCTGTCCCGTGGCATCAGAGATGCTAAGAGACAGCACTCCAGGAGGATAGCTCATAAATTCTGCGACAGCAGAGACACTAGGAACCTGTGGCAGGGGATACAGACCATTACAGACTACAAGCCCCCACCATGGACCTGTGAAAACAACATCACTCTGCTGAACGAGCTGAACACCTTCTTTGCACACTTTGAGCAACAAAACAGCACCACTGCACAGAAGACTCCACCTCCTCCCGGCGACCAGGTGATGACGCTGACCCCAGACAGCGCGAGGAGATCCTTCAGCAGGATCAATGCACGCAAAGCTCCGGATCCTGACAACATCCCTGCGCATGTACTGAAAGACTGTGCAGCAGAACTCACTGATGTCTTCACACACATTTTCAACATCTCACTTAGTCAGGCTGTTGTTCCCACGTTTCAAAACTACCACCATCATTCCAGTTCCGAAGAAGCCCATCTCCATCCTGCTTCAATGAGTCCCGTCCTGTTGCACTTACTCCCATCCTCATGAAGTGTTTTGAACAGCTAGTCATGCAACACATCAATCTCTCTCTGAACGTGGAGAAGACAAAGGAGATTGTTGTAGACTTAAGGAGAGCACACACTCAGCACGTTCCTCTGGCCATCAACAGTGCGACTGTGGAGAGAGTGAGCAGCACCAAGTTCCTGGGTGTGCACATCACAGAGGACCTCATACTAATAAAAACTATTCAACACACTAAGGATTACTAAGGATTTATGAGCTGCTGGATTCATGAATATGTTTTTTGTGTTCGCTCGAACTGATTTGCTGAAATCAAAACATGGACGATAATAGGTGAGCGCCAGCCAATGAGATTGCCGTTTGCACATTAATTCCACCCAATACCGGAAAACCCAGCTGTTCTTAAAAGCTGAAGTCTTCCATAGGAATGCCGTTATTTTGACAGGAATATACAACATGTTCTCTCTTCATAGCAGTTCAGTCAGTGTACTGTTTGAGTAAATGAATTACTCCGGGATATTGGTTTGTTTGAACTCAGAGGGAGTGTCAGCCAAATTAAAAAAGTTAACAGCTTAAGTCATTTGTGGATTAATACTTATCGGAGACGTGAACCGTTTCAAATGATTTAGTTCGATTTGGTGAACTGGTTCAAGAAGATCCGGTTACATCAAGTTATTCGCTCGCAAACCGGCTATCACTACACTGCTGTGTTTTGAACTCTCTCTCACAACAAACACGGAAGAGAAGACAATGATGAATAAAGTCGTAGTTTTTGCTATTTTTGGATCAAAATTTATTTTCAATGCTTCAAAAAACTGACCCTCTGATGTCACATGGACTACTTTGATGATTTTTTTCTTACCTTTCTGGACATGGACAGTATACCGTACACACAGTTTCAATAGAGGGACTGAGAGCTCTCGGACTATTATTAATTATTAAATATTAATTATTAATAAATTATTAATTACATAATTTTGATTTTTGGTGAACTAACCCTTTATGCAATGTGGTTGAAAATTTGGTTGCACCAAACTTTTGTGCTTAGGCGCACCAGTGCAACCAGCGCAAAAAGTTAGTCTAGAGCCCTGCTGCCACGCCAAGAAGACAGGTTCTATTGTATATTGTCCCAGCGCAGCATGCGGATGTAAACGTGGTGCTGAGAGAAGAATATGTTCAGCCCCCTCCCTCTGAAGCTTTGAATATTTGGTGTTGGTTACTACCGAAGCTTCGAAACTCCAAAAATAGTATTCAGACCAGCCCTAGAAAATTTAAATCTGTGCATCTCTTTAAATTATGACAGAATACTTCTGAAAAAGTTACATGCTGCATCGGTATACACTTTTCTAACTACAATAGCATTTGAGGAGAATGACTCACAAAATCATCTGTAAACCATTCATGTAGGTGTCCAATATAATTCAGACCTTTTACATTTTTTATATTTATTAAAATAAACTATAAATCGTATGTAATATATATATATATATATATATATATATATATATATATATATATATATATATATATATATATATATATATATATATATTAAAATGCTACTTTTTCACTACCAAATGTGCTTAGACTAATATAATTTAAAGCTCAATATCATTTCAGGAGAGTCATTTACAGTCATAAAATCAACTGTAAACTGTTCATGTAGAGGTCACCTATAATAAACACATTATACTGTATTAAAATAAATGGTAAAAAGTTCTACTTTTCCAGTACCAAATGGGCTCAAACTCAAAATATATAATGATTTAAAGCTCAGTATAATTTGAGGAACATCACTTACATTTAGGGCTGGGCGATATATCTAACGATATGATCATGCGCATCTAATCAGTAAAGCTGCTTCCGTGATCACCGCTAAAATCTCCATCACCTGCTTATAATTGGAGTGGCATTTAATAGACAACAGAGGTGGGACTTTCAAGTCACAAGCAAGTCTTCAAGTCATATCCAAGTCCTCAAAGGGTTAAAGTTAATGAGATAATTAAGTGACTAATTAAATGATGATTGTGCATTAATGATGAACATCTGCTGTTAACAATCAACATCACTGAAGTAAAGAGAAACACAAGAACTACAACTGCATTTAGCCACAGCCTTCAACTGAAAAAAAAAAAAAAAAAGAAAAAAAAAAAACACTATGCCACCATAATTGTGGTCAGGGTTTGCTTTAGGTAGTCTCTTGACCCTTTTACTAATTCAAAGCAATTTGATTCAAAACAATTTCAATATTGTTTTTGCAACAAACATGTATGAATTGCTGAATCAAACCTTGTAGTGACAGATGATCTTATGTTTTTTAGCTTATAACTCATGTTGACTTGGACATCATGAGATAGTCTTCTTTGGATTGTTGACTGACATTCAGCTTTTACCAGAGTTGGGACTTTCAAGTCACAAGCAAGTCTTCAAGTCATATCCCAAGTCCTCAAAGGGTTAAAGTTAATGACATAATTAAGTGACTAATTAAATGATTGTGCATTAATGATGAACACCTGCTGTTCTTGAGAATTACAGAGGATCAGATGTTGATGTTTTATTGGTTAAAGTGATGCAACCATTATGGAGATCAGTGTTTGCTTTAGTGGGGCTCTTGACCCTTGACTGTCATGTTAGATCTCTTTATGTAGCATTGCATGAGGTGCTGTAAAGCAGAGAGAAGAAATTAATCTGTATGTGATAGGTGGTCAGATCACAATCAAATTAACATTAGCTCTATTTAAATTTAGCATAATCAACCCAGTAAAACTACACTATGGAAAAAAAATTAAAGTAAGTGAATTTTAAATCTACTAAGTGCATACAGAATTTGAAAAACTATACTCTGTAGACACACACAGACATCAAGAACCAGCATATGACTCTCAACAGTGGTGACAATCAACAAAATGTTGCATGCTGGGTAAAACCTTAGTAAAAACTCCCGTCATGCACTGCAGTATGAAAAATTGTCACCACTGTTGAGGATCGTGTGATAAGTGTGTTTGTCTAAAAACCTGAACTGATTGTCTCCTTTTGTGTCTTTCAACATTTAGATTTTTTTTTTTTACTTCAGTTCAGTAATAGCTGAGTGTCAGTCTACTATCCAAAGATAAACACAATTTCATGATGTTCAGTCATTATGAGCTATAATCAGAAAACACATAAGATCATCTGTCACTACAAGGTTCGACTCAGCAATGCATACATGTTTGTTGCGAAAACAATATTGCAATTGTTTTGAATCAAATTGGTTTGAATTAGTAAAAGGGTCAAGACTACTTAAAGCAAACCTTGACCACAATTATGGTGACATAGTGTTTGTTTTTTTTTCGTTTACTTTTTTTTCAGTTGAAGGCTGTGGCTAAATTCAGTTGTAGTTCTTGTGTTTCTCTTTACTTCAGTGATGTTGATTGTTAACAGCAGATGTTCATCACTAATGCACAATCATCATTTAATTAGTCACTTAATAATCTCTTTAGCTTTAACCCTTTGAGGACTTGAATATGACTTGAAGACTTGCTTGTGACTTGAAAGTCCCACCTCTGATAGACAGAGCCGTAGATCGCTGACAAGCCACTCCATATCGCGTTCATTATCGCCTGCGATAATGAACGCGATATCCCAGCTAGCAAAAAATATCCGCACGGCTTCTTTTTGCCGCCGGCCCTAAGCTGTCGGCTATAGGTGCGTCCCGCTGGCGGGGATGAAACGTTTGCCGCCGAATACGTCACTCCCATTTCTTGCGAGATGCCGCCGGCGAAAAGCCGGCGGGCCGACTGCTTCATTTTCTTTGGCGGTTGCCTCCGTCTAATGGACCGCGGCCGGCTGGCGGCAAGCCGCTTTGAAATACAAGGATTTCTACTAAAATCGACCAGCAGCCAAGGCTATGTTTAGCATGTTGGGAGTTAGAATGGAAGTGGAACTGACAGCATTTTAACTACTTTTCACATCTGAAGCGATTATAAAATCATAATAGCCTATATGTGAATTAAATCCCATATTATTATTATTATTTTTTTTTTTTTTTAAGCCATTAGGGTTTATTCTTGACTCTTGATTCCATGATAAGGTACGGTTTAGGAAATTACATTTAAATTACTTTGAAACTCTGAAGCGATAGAGTAGCCTAATAGGCTATATGTAAAATTATTTTATGCACTTAGGTGAAAATTGTTTACATTTCTTTGATTTATGCACAATTGAGACATGCATAAACCAAAAATAATTCCTTTTGTAAAACTTACTTGGCAATAAATATCTTTCTGATTCTGATTAGGTTTTAAAATAGATATTTAATTCATGGTATGAACAATTTAGCTGAATAAATTGATGAAGTTAGACTTTTCACTAATGCCTGGCTACATCAGTGAACAGTGAAAGACATCTGCAACATGGCCAAAATCTTGGGTAGGTCTATACTTTATAATTTTTTATTAATTTGCAACCATGGTAATAGCCTATCATAAACAGGAAAATCTCTGTTTTGACCTGATCAGAAGGATAAACTAAAATCTAAAAGCTCCTCTGGTTTCACAGCTGCACTGGCAGATTTATGAAATATTTAGAAATATTTCGTCTTTCTGCCATTCCAGGAAATGTCATTTTATGTCTTTCATTTTTTTCCAACCTCGATTTTTTTTTTTTTTTTTGACTTTTTACATGTATAAGGGATTAATTTGCAATTGCGACCTGTACAAATGTTTAAGACAGTAAAACACTTAAAAAAATGTAAACACATTATAAATGTTAGAAAGTATAGGTTTTCACCATTGCTGTGTTCAGGATTTTTTTTTGGGCGGAGCTAAAACGGTGGCTCGATGACGCACTGGAGCCACTGAGCTCCTGGCCCCTCCCCAAACAACATAACTAGAGCACACATTCGCGTCAGTTCGCTGTTCAATCGCGAGTTTCTGTGGACTACCATCGTTTAAGTAAGTACATGTTTCCTTAACGCAATATTATGTTTACATTGTTTTTAGTTTATCTTTGTAAAATCTGTAGTCATCTTTGTTCATGCCTTACTAGTCAAGCTAAAGTAAGGCTAAAGTAAGTTAGCCTTGTTTACAAAGTTGCCGCCATGTTACAATTAACTTTCTGTAATAGCTACTTTGTTTCTTCCAGGCGTTGAGTTTTTCTTTTCTTCTAAGATACGTATGTTTATACGAGTGTGAGTACGTATGTGTTTTAAGTTAGTTTTGGTCAGTCGAATTAACTACAGTTACTTGTATGGACAATTATGCCGCCGCCCATGTGGTAATGTGGTTCCAGCAGTAGGTAGCAAAATCTACGACAAGACTGATCAGTATAACTTGTGTTGTTTTCTAACTAAACCGAATGATGATACCAGTAACGTTAGGTTGTTTTCATTTGTTTGTTCCGACACGCACGCTGCTAGTCTAGTTCAGAGTGTTAGCTAACACATGCTGTTTCGCCTTTTTTACACTGTTCAAGCATGTTGAAATGTGTATAGCTTCAGTACGTAGCAAAAGCTTTACATCTAGTGTTTTCTTACAAAACTAACGTTGTATATAGGTTGTTTAAATGATTTTGTTTGTCTGAACAAGTAGCTGCTAGTCCAGTAGCTAGAGTGGCTAGCAATTGTTAGCTAACACATGCTGTTGTGCCTTTGTTACAGTAACTTACACACTGAGGTTAAGCAATGTTGCTAGTTACATTACATGTAGAAATGTAACTAGCTACAGTAGGTATCCAAAGCTTTACATCTAGAAAGACTTCAGTATAACTTAAATTATTTGGTGTTTTCTAACAAAGCAGAATGATGGTTGTTTAAATTATTTTGTTTGTCAGATCAAAGTATGCTGCTAGTTCAGTTCACAATGTAGCTACAGTGACTAGCAAATGTTAGCTAGCACGTGCTGTTGCTACTGTACTTCTAGGATTTAAGGGGATTATGATGAGTTATTTATCTGAAGTGCTGTACTTTTTATGTTTGAGGACAGTGCTGTTCACTTGAATCACTACACTGAATGAGTACATTTTATTTTTTAACAATTTCACTGTTCCACGTTTGGCTGATCTTTTTTTTTTTTTTCTACAGCATAGCTACTGTATATTCCTAATGTTAACAATGTGGTTTTGTTCACATTTTCTTGCAGATACCTTGACCGGAGCATAACTGGTTAACTTCACACAAGAGACCTACTGTTGGACAATCGTTTTGGCTTTAAAGGTAAATGCATTGTTAGTTACAATGTCTAGTTACTGGGCCAAAAGGAGACGAATATTGAAAGGAGTTGAGAGGGACAAACAGGAAATTGCAGCTGCAAACGATGCTCTACTTGCTGTTATTCCTGACTTTGACCAAGTAAATCCTTCTGATGAAGAGGAGTCTAGTCTTCCAGATGCACCAGCAGTGCTGTCATTTGGACAACCTCTTTTGAGCTTTGAAAACATTGTTCCTGGTAACAAGGTTTCAGTGCTGCCCGATGCTCCAGAAGTTGCATCGATTCCAGAAAACCAGGAAAATGTTGTGCCATCTGTAGACTTCAGAGGTGGTATGTAAAATTGCTGTGATGCTTGATTTGTGATCCTGCCACTAAACTATACCCTTTGTTAGATTTTCAAATTTCTGTTTCCTCTTTCTCAGAACCAGGTTTCTCCCCAGAAATTCAGACTCCACTTCACAGAGCCAAGAGTTTGAGTACAAGTAAGTGATGTTATTTGTGACGTTTTTTTGTCTTGGAAACTATTGCTTCTATTTAAGATAAGGAATCCTTTAATCATAATCTGTTTTTCATTAGGACACTTGACTGGTTACTCGCCGCAGCAGTTTCTGGATGAAAGGTGTCGAGGTGTGTTGTACATTCCATTAGCATTGCACAGTTCAATTATAGTTTCATTACTGAATATGCAATACTCTGCACTGAAGTTAAAGCTGTTATGTTTGCTCTTCCAGCTCGTCAAGTACTAAGCTTTACACCCCCAGCAGCAAATTTACCCTGGCAGCATATGGGTGAAAACGCTGGAGGTATGTAATATGTTGCGCTAAACTAAGTGTTCCATTTTAAGTCCAATTCATTAAATGTATGCAATAACTTCAAACATATTTTTACGTCAATGATTATCAATAGGAGAAAGTCATCGCTCTGTAATTGGCCCTTGGACTCCCCTGGCATCTCGTGTACAGCATGAAGTTTTCAGCTATGAAGGTATATTTTAGGCCTATGTCTTAGTGTCCAGTGTTTTAAAAGTATTGAAAATAGTGCCTTTAGGTGTTTTTTTTTTTGTTGTTGTTTTGTTTTTTAATGTAGATTTCCAGAGACTCCAGAATGAAAAACAAGCCGTGATGGAGGAGAACCAAGCCCTTAGGGAGGAGAACCAAGCTCTGAGGGAGGAGAACCAAGCTCTGAGGGAAAGCACTGCACGAGCAGGTAAGAACATGCACAAAAAAGTCAAACTTAGGAAAGAGTATGTGATGTATGTACAAAATTACCATATGCCTTTCATTTTGTAGCTTCGGATGACAGCGGCTCACTTCAAGAGCAGGTGAAGCAAGTTGGGACAATGTTGAAGACGTTTGCTCGCACTGGGCAATCAGGTACAACTTGCAAACAACACCTGTGGTTGTTGGTTTAATTCCCACTGGGGCCACCTATACATGTAGTAGACCTAGATATAAATGTCATAATTTAGTAGTTGAGGGACCAGGACTGACTATTATTTTATTTAACCCCTGTAGGTGCAGATCAGACCTTAATGCTGCGACGTCTTGGAGAGTTTGGCGATGTTGTGCGTAGCATGGACAACAAAATGGACACTATGCTGCAACATTTCAGTGCCAATGTGTCTGTTGGAGAGTTATCCCTGCCAGGGGATCTGTTACTCCCCCTAGACACCCAGGAAGATTTGGCGTTGCTTGACAACAGTTTGAGGCAGGATAAAGAGCTCCAGGAACGATTTGTAAGTGTGCTGATTTCGTTTATAACTCCATAGGGTAATGTAAAAAGTAGAATTAAGATTGTACACTGCATATTCTACAGTCTGAATCCATAGCCTGTCACATTTTATATTTATGTATGATAAGCTTCAGAGAAATGTAATTTGTAACACTTTTTTTGGATTTTCAGCTTCGGTTTTTGGCAATCAAATGTGGGAGGGACCTAAAGACAACCGTCTGGCGGATGCTTCAAAGTATCTTCTCTAATCACCTTTCCATCAATACAACCTGGACTGGAGTTGGGGATAAAGCATGTTTTAGAGACATGTTCCTGAAGACCATTGTTCAAAGTAAGTTGGATGTAAAAAAAAAAAAAAAAAAAAAAAAAAAATATGTTTAGTAGATGTGTATGGCATTATGCCATTCAAATGGAATGACAGATCTGTATTTTCTACAGGAGCCATCCGGAAGAACCCGGCAACACAGGATGCCACTGATGAAGCCATCCAGGTTAACGTTACGCGTTACCTGAAAGGAGCATCTGACCGTGAAGGCGGAAAAAGGCGCCGCACAGCTGAGAGGGACCCACAGCCGACCCCTTAAACCTAGGCTGACTACTGACACCCCAGCATCACTGACAACTGGAACCCTTTCTTTATCCTGCAGTCAGTAACATCAAGACCCCTAAAGAAGCCAGAAGTGTCAGACTGCACTCCCCAATCCACACTGTTCACTGTGGATATTATCATAGTGCTTAACTTATTATATTGTTAAATATAGCTTGTAAATCCTTGTGCCACAGGTCAGCATTGCAGTTATATCTGTTCTACTACTTTTTTTACCTCAGTATTTTTTATATATATTTGAAGATGTTTATCACAGATACAAGAGACATCTTGTACCCCAGGTCAGCAATGCCATTATAATGGTCTATTCTACTCCAGAGCTTTATTCTAAATTATTACCACTTATCTTATTGTTAGAAATGGCTTGTAAATGTGATGTTATACCTGAATTTTTTTTGGTGTCCTGCACATTCTTTGGTACCAGATATACTCATTACTTATGTTTACTGGTAATTCTTTTCATGCCAGAGCTGACCTCTTTATATTATTAACAATTATTGTAAGTGTTATAATTTGCTTGTAAGCTAAGGCTGTTTTTTTTTTTTAACAATTTAATTGGAAACCTGCATGTGTGTGTGTGTGTGTATTTATTTTATTTTTTTCTCTTTTTTTCTGTTATTTATATTTCAGGGATCTGACATCATGTTTCAATGACAGTTACTGTACTTTGAAATGTGGAATTAAAACGTCAAATGGAAATTTGTCTGGTTTGATCAATCATTATTCTTGATAAACTGCATTATATATATAATATATAATATATAAATAAATAAATAAATAAGCAAGCGGCGACCGATCGCTCGAAAATAGCGTTTGCCTCCGACGGGCCGCGGAAGGGTCGCCTTTGATATAACGGCGGCGGGACGGCGGTTGGCCCGCGGGCCGGCCGCGGAACGAAGGCGGTAGGAAGGCGGCTGCCGCTTCTAAAAAGCGGCTGCCGCCGGCGGTGCACCGTCAAACGTGTTTGCGATTACGCTATTCTGACGCTTCTACTGCCGCCGGAGCGCCGCCGGCGGTCCGCCGACTCATTGCTATCTGGGATGGCGTGGCTTGTCAGCGATCTACGGCTCTGTCTATTAAATGCCACTCCAATTATAAGCAGGTGATGGAGATTTTAGCGGTGATCACGGAAGCAGCTTTACTGATTAGATGCGCACGATCATATCGTTAGATATATCGCCCAGCCCTACTTACATTCACAAAAACAACTATAAATTGTTAGTCATTCTACTCAATTTTTTATTGAGCTTTAAATTATGATATATTTTCCAGTTGAGCCCATTTAGTACTGAGAAAAAGTAGCATTTTCTACATATCATTTACAGTTTATTTTAATAAATATCAAAAAGAGTAAAAGTGTGCGTTATACTTGACACCTAGATGAACACAGATTTGTTTGTATGACTGTAATTCATTCTCCTCAAATGCTATTGAAGTTAGAAAAGTGTACACCCGGTATAAATTCGACGTCTTTGCGAATATAGAACATCAAGCGTTAAGCTAACTTTATCTCATTGTACTACTGATAATTACGTAGTTTTCCTTAAATCAATTTCCATAAGAAATATTATTTACATTTACTTAAGTGCACTGTTTTGATAGGCTTCGTTAAACTGACAACAACCATAAAATCTGAAGAAATCATTTCAAGTTTAATAACCTGTTTCACAGCATATTTAATAGAAAAATCAGGAATATACAAACCTCGTTCTTCAGTATCATCATGCTTCACTGTGACGTGTTCTGGATCACTCATCTTCTGTGAGCTCACTGCAATCCTCAATAAACTCAGTCTTTACAGGTTTCAATCCTTCTTGATGGTATGAATGAATGTCTTCACTTGTAAATGATTCAATGCCTTGAATACGTGATAAATCTTCTGTTTTGAAACATCGGTTCGCAGCGCAGCTCTTCTTTTTCTTCTTCTCGTGTTTTTGACAGTTTGGTGAAAAAAGCCGCCTTTCCGCCACCTATTGGTCTGGAGTGTGAAGCGCACACAGTGTAACTCCACAGAATGATTGAGTATAACGGGATAAAAAGAGGACAAATGTGTAAGAATAAAGGAGGGAAAATAAGTGATTGTTTCTGCTATAATATTGATAATGCCTCAAAAACTGGTACAGGAGGGTTCAGGCTGCACGATTGTGGAATGAAATTAAAGGGATTTCACCCCAAAAAATGAAAATGCTTCTCATCTGCATGCTGTTGCAACCAGAACAGTAGTGTAGCCAGAAAAGAGACTCTGGGTGTGCATATGAAAATCTGGGTGTGCCACATTTATTGTCAGATTACTGTGCAAAATTATGGGATAGTATTTTTGACGCACTGCTTCCGTCCAACCATACTCCTAGTGGTAATTTGCAGGTCGTGTCAAAATGTAGTTAATTGTTAAATGCAATAATTTTCTTCCAAATACGATAATTTTGAAATTTTGGTACGATACTTGGACATTTCCATCTGGCAACACTGTCTGTTGATGTTGGGCCCGGGGAGGGAGAAACATCCTCATCAGGTGTAACGTTAGGCCTTCCATCAAGCCGAGTGTTTTTGCTAAAAAAATTAAGGAAGGAGCTCTGCGATATATTGCTAGCTGCAATCAAAAATTATCTGTTTATATCACAGACTGCTGGGGTCACAGTCAGCTGCTGTTTGCTGATTGGTTGGCAGTCCGAATGTCGGCAGATATTTTTTAACAAAAATAATTTAAAATGTAAATTACATTTTAACATTTTTAGCATTATTGCACCATATATTGGATTCTTATTTCTGTGCCCGAGAGTATGATTTAGAATGTTCAGTGACGTCACAGAACTGCCAGATTCAAACAGCTTTCGCGCGTTGGCTGCACTGAGCCAGAGACGGACGCGCTCAGCGCTTGTCATATATCACAATATGCAGTTTTTCAACCACATAATGTTTATTTTAGGTTTCATGCATTTAAATCTACATAATCACTAGTAAAACAATACATTGGTAGTTTGTAAAATACATACTGATGTAATACATGTCTGATGTCTCTCTCTCTCTCTCTCTCTCTCTATATATATTCTAACAACAATAGCCCAAGTTTAGTAAACATTTTTTATTGAGACTATAAAAAATAATTCTGCATCTATTTTTAGGCACACCAGTGGCTACGCCACTGAACCAGAATAAGTTTATTTCTTCTGCTGAACACAAAGAATGATATTTTGAAGAATTTGGAAAACAAAAAAGTTCTAGGGCACCACTGTCTTCTGTATTTTTTTTATTTTTTTATTATTATTTTTTTTTTTTGTGTGTGTACCATTAAAACTTAATTATCGTTTACATTTGATTTCCATAACAGTGTGGTGGGTGATTTCATAGTGATAATCTACTGTATATGTAAATGTGTTACATTTTTTGATTTTTTTTTTTCTTCTTAAGGGGGCTTCCTGACCATTCTTACCATACGGATGGGACCTCCGGGTGGAAGGAAATATTGAAAACAGAATACTCCTGGGTTAAACATTAATTGAAGTGAAGTAAAAGTGACATAGAGCCAAGTATGGTGACCCATACTCAGAATTGGTGCTCTGCATTTAACCCAAACAGAGTGCACACACACATAGCAGTGAACACACACACACACACCATGAACACACACCCGGAGCAGTAACCTTTGACAAAAACAGACTGGAATAGAAGATAAGTATAAAGTAGGTAAAGTATATTTGACGAAGGGCTGTTGAATTATTAGAATATAATGCACACCCTGAGGTGGTGATATGGCCACGATGCTACACTGTAAAAAATGACTGTGATTTTAACGGTAAAGAACTGTGAAAATGCTACAGTACAAATCTGTTTACTGGTTAACGGTAATTTCCTGTAAACTTTACAAGGAAAAACCTTACACTTACGTTCCCAGAATTATCTGCGTTGCATTTCAAATTTTGTTTGAATTTGATGTTTTTTCTTTGAAATAACTATGTTTCTTCTTAATTTTTTCTCATCTGTTATGTTTATTAGGTTTGTATGTTACATAAAATGTTGTTAAATTAATGTTTATTGCATATTTCAGTTTAATGAGTCTCACCATGATGGTGCTTTGTGCTTGTGTGAATGACACCGTGCACCTTCTATGTATCTTATTATTTAAAAGCTGCTTGTGATGGGCTTTGTTTCACCACGTGACTCTCTCATCGCCACCTGCTTTTGGTGGTTACCAGTGTAATACAAAGGAACAAAACAGGTTTCAGTGCTTCAATAAGTTAAAATTATATCAGTTAACCATTAAATCCACAACAGTGTAACTATATTTTTTACGGTATAAAACCGTTAAAACAAAAATGGTTAAAACAAAAAATGGTTTTACCGTATTTTTTACGGCATAATTCTGGCAACCACAGCTGCCGGTTTTTTACCGTATATTTTACGGAATATTTTTAACAGTGTAATAGAAGTACACATACTGTACAGTACATTTATCAATTTAAGAAATATGTTATATAGAATAAATCATTTTTACAAAAAAAATCATTTAAATATAAATGATGTATTATATAGATATGCATAAGAAAATGATAAGAAAGGTAATCATAACAATTGGATTTTAGTTGTTTATTAAGTACTTCCATAAATAAAATGTTTCACATAAAATATTTGCATATAGGCAACATTAGACAACTGAATGAGCCAATTAAAAGCTTGATTCTTAACACGGTTTAAAAAATAAACTCGAAGATGAACGGAGCTTTTATGGGTTTGGCAACATGTGGGTAAGTGATTAATTACAAAATTTTGGGAGGGAGTATCCTTTTAATGCTTTAAAACGGCTTTAAAAAGCTTAAAACATGAAAATTATCAACTTTCATGATGACACACAGCAGTGACCCAGTGATCAGGCAGTCCATCAACTGTACCAAGAGTCTTTCATGCTAATGCTGGGCAGTTGATTTAAATTGCTGGGGGCCCCAACAGCCATAGGCCCCCAGAATTAGCTTGAATTTTGTTGAAATTGGGGACAAGGTGAATTCCACTGTTTTTTTTTTTTGTTTTTTTTTTGCTGAATATTGAAATATTGGTATCATAACACTAATTTCCCTAAATTTCCTTATGCTCCCTTTCAATGAAAGTATCATCATCACAAATAAAGTTGTGACATCTCATTGGCAGCCTCAGTTTCAGTCTGATTCATTGACAGGAGTCATCAACAGGGTCTTTATCAATCCTCAAGAAAACAGATTCACAAAAGGTAAAAGAAACGAACAGGACTGGTATCTGAAACTCTGTATTATTCTTTCATAAACAGCCTGCATATCTAAAATGCTTAAAGTATAGTATAGAAAAATTATATATATATATATATATATATATATATATATATATATATATATATATATATATATATATATATATAGATATGTATATATACTAGAGTTTTTAAGAGTAGTTTTTTTTTTTTTCAAATTAATTAGAATTACAAATGTTTGTATAAAATCTGTCTTTTCTGAGAATATTTACAAAAATAGGCAACGTGATGAAACTTGAGACATTTGAAGATTTTAATACAAATGAATAATAAATGCATATTTACCACGAAAAATGTTAAATGTGATAAAACACTGAGATGCTTAATAGCAATAAAAAGCTTATTCGTCAGCAAGTAATACTTACAGAATATATAACGATACAAATATATAACAAATATATTACAAAAACTCATTTTGGCATTTGTTGCTGGTTTTCTCCATAATGTTTTTTACGTTTTTCAGTTGCAGGATTTGAACCTTTGTCCACAAATCTATGGCACGGCCAAAAAAAAAGTAAATAAAATAAATTGTGCTATCGACTTATCAGATATTCCTCTCTTGTGGTGTCAAGATGCTAATTCTGATTCTGTGTTTTACATTACCAATATCGGTAGTATAGACTCTACCATGTGTTGTTTGACTGACAGCTGCTCTGTGGGAATTTCATTTTATTTAATTGAAATTGTTGTTGAGGTAAAATTCCACTAGTATTTGTATCTAATACTGAAATACTAATTCTCTGTGAGCTATGTTACTTTGTTTAAAGGGGGGGTGAAATGCTATTTCATGCATACTGAGTTTTTTACACTGTTAAAGAGTTGGATTCCCATGCTAAACATGGACAAAGTTTCAAAAATTAAGTTGTACGTTTGAAGGAGTATTTTTGTTCCAAAAAAAAAAAAAAAAAAAAAACAGCATTAAGGGACCAGTGGATGGAGTTTATTTTTACAGAGCATCAACGGAGTTGTACAAGTGTTTGTGTTTGTTCCCTGCATTTCGAAGATGCTTGTTTTACAAACAAGGCCCAGTTTGACGCCGGATTTGCATATCGTTTATTTCTTAAGGATAATGCAGTCCCAACGAAAAAGGGTCACGATCGTGTGTTGGAACCGCAGGCGGTGAGTAAAACTGCTTCAAATATCTCTGTGTTGTTAACTTAGCTATCGGCGCGTAAGCACATCAAGTAAACAACATTAGATGTTGCCATCAAACTGCACTTTCCACATGTACAGATAAAAAAAAAAAATTTTGGACGTGCATCACGGTAGTTAGTTCTGACTTCCTGCATTCGTCTTGGGAGTGTGATGTCCACGACGACGCAAGTCCGGTAAATCTATAAACAGCAGCGTACTTGATAACTTCAGTCTGCTCGTCATGGCTACTGCAATTTTCCTTACTGTATAACAATAAAACGAAATAGGATATAAAATACCACTGCCTCCTTTCGTTTTCATTTAAACATAATAACAGCTGCAGAAATGTACTTAGTTCAGGGATATGTGTAACGTTATATACAGCCATTAAAATGAAACGAAATATTATATAGACTTGCCTTTTTATTTTCATTTTAACATATGGATAAATTGAATACAGACCAAAGAAAATCTGTTAGATTTACCCCGCAGCTGAATTATATGTTATGTTTAACCACTAAAGACACATCAGAGCCAGCGGCACATATCAGAAGGTCTATCCCAGGTGAGGCTGCTTCTCGGCGGATACATGAGGACTGAGCTCCCGCTGATCGAGTGGAGCTCACCGTCTACGAGATCGGCGAAACACATTTTTTAATAGGCGCTGTCTTTATAAATAAATAACAGATTTGAGTTTCAAACAACTACATTCTCGCCTGAAATACTTTTAAAATTACATTTCATGACACAATAACAGTAATATTTTGAAAATGTTGATCCGAATAAATGGTGGTTGACCTCAACCAATGCTGCGTGAACTCAACCAATCAGCATGTTTAGCGCCAAAGTCCCGCCCCCGAAAGTTCCGGAACTTTAAAAAAGTACCACCTCGCCAGCAGGGACTTTCTGGGGGGCATTTTTTTACCCGGAACTTTTATTTAGTTCCTGGTTCCTGCGGTGGAAACACACCAAGTACCGGACCAAGTCCCTAGTTCCTGGGTAAAGTTTCTGCGATGGAAACGCGGCTTTAGTCATTTTCCAAAACCGCTAAGCAAATATATACAGTTTCAATACATACCACATAGAGACGTCATTGCTGATGCTGCTCTTGTTAAATTTCAGCCTCTGGATCTGATTCTGGATCATAAATATGCTGCTGAACTGCTTAACAGGATATTGAGTGAAAATGTGCATTTCACCCCCCCTTTAATGCCAACCAGTGTTGCCAAGTCTGTGGTTGTTTTTCATGTCTGCGGGTCGAAGAAACCCCAATCCCAATAACGTGATATTTAGCCCCTAAAATGCTAATTTTACCCAGAGGACCCCGCCAAAAAAAATTTTTGTTATCAGGGAACCCTCTGGGAGCGCGATTGGGCTAGTTTTGAGAAGTAATTGGGCAGGTTTTGTTTTGAAAACCTGGCAATCCTGACCTCAACACACGTGCTGGAGATATACTACTAATTACAGGAGCGCATGAAAATCATCTTCGATTTTTTGCACAGCCCTACATTTTGTTGCCTTGTACCTTACATGCAATGACAATAAGGTTGAATCTAATCTTATCTAATCCAAAATGAGCCAATATTTGGCAGGACATTTCAAAATGTCTCACTTTCAACATTTGATATGTTATCTATATTCTATTGTGAATAAAATATAAGTTTATGAGATTTGTAAATTATTCCATTCCTTTTTTACTCACAATCTGTACAGTGTCCCAACATTTTTGGAATCTGGTTTGAAGTATACCTAAATGTAAATACAAACCTTGATATATCCCATTATGGGCTTCAGCAATAACATAATTGTATTTTAATCTTTTCTAAAATGAGATGAATCAATATTTATTGTCACTTCAAGAAACATCATTAAACACATTAATTATGTAATTTAATTGTGCATGACTTGTTTTTAAGCATAATGACTCACCACGAACAACAACAGTGAAGATCCTTTTACTGTTGCCCTTTATTCTGCCAGCGGTCCGTAATGTATAATCTCCTGAGTCTGTTATTCTGATGTTTCTGATGGTCAGAGATCCAGTCTGATGATCCAGCTGCAGTCTGCCTCTGAATCTCCCATTACACTGGTCATCTATACAGATATGTCTGTGATTGCTATGGATTTGAGCTATGATAATGTCATGAAAATCCCATCTAATCCAATATGGGTTTGTTTCAAAATCATTGTGAAGAGTGAATGAATTTCCCTCCATCACAAACACTGACACTTCAACACCTGATGCACCTGGAGAAGAAATGAACAGTTAATTTGAGCAAAACAAAAACACACAATATATAGAAATAAAATAATGCCATATGTCTTTGAAACAAAAAAGCGCGCACACACACACACATTACATGGCTCAGCTCATTAACACAATGACAGCAATTAAAAGACCAAATCAGATCTTACTGATGATGCAAACTATATACAGACAGATGAGGATATGAATGCAAGTTATGGAACAAGAAAAACTTCATGTTAAATATTTCCCTTAAAAAAAAAAAAAAAAACATTTAGTGAATTGTTGGCCTTCTGGAAAGTATGTTAATTTACTGTAAATGTACTCAATACTTGTTATGGGCTTCTTTTGCTTTAGTTACTGTCTCAATTCAGCGTGGCATGGAGGTGATCAGTTTGTGGCACTGCTGAGGTGGTCTGGAAGCCCAGGTTTCTTTGACGTGGCCTTCAGCTCATCTGCATTTTTTGGTCTCTTTTTTTCTCATCTTCCTCTTGACAATACTCCTTAGATTCTCTCTGGGGTTCAGGTCTGGTGAGTTTTCTGGCCAGTCAAGCACACCAACACAATGGTCATTTAACCAACTTTTGGTGCTTTTGGCAGTGTGGGCAGGTGCCAAATCTTGCTGGAAAATGAAAGCATCTTCAAAAAGCTGGTCAGCAGAAGGAAGCATGAAGTTCTCAAATTTCTTTGGTAAACAGGTGCAGTGACTTGAAATATGGTTTTCAAAAAATAAAATAGACCCACACCAGCAGATGACATTGCACCCCAAATCATCACAGACTGTGGAAACTTAACACTGGACTTCAAGAAACTTGTGCTATGAGCTTCTCCTCCCTTCCTCCAGACTCTAGGACCTTGGTTTCCAAATGAAATTCAAAACTTGCTCCCATCTTAAAAGAGGACTTTGGACCAATGGCAACATTCCAGTTCTTCTTCCCCTTAGCCCAGGTAAGACGCCTCAAGAGTTGCTTAACAAGAGGAATCACAAGAGTGAACCAAACTAAGAGACCATTTTGAAGGCTCAGGAAACCTTTGCAGGTGTTTTGAGTTGATTAACTGATTGGCATGTCACCATATTATAATTTGTTGAGATGTGAACTGGTGGGTTTTTGTTAAATGTGAGCCAAAATCTCACAATTAGAAGAACCAAGGACTAAAACCAATTCAGTCTGTGTTCAATGAATTTATTTAATACACAAGTTTCACAATTTGAGTTGAATTACGGAAATAAATAAACTTTTTCAGGACATTAAAATCTATTGAAAGTCAAATTAACATGACATTCAGCCAAGTATGGTGACCCATACTTAGAATTCATCCTCTGCATTTAACCCATCCAAAGTGCACACACACAGCAGTGAACAAACACACACACTATGAACACACAGCCAGAGCAGTGTTCACCATTATTGCTGCAGCGCCCGGGGAGCAGTTGGGGGTTCGGTACCTTGCTCAAGGACACCTAAGTCATGGTATTGCCAGCCCGAGACTCCAAGACCCCGCTATATTGCTGATACCGAGACTTAAGCCCACAAGGTTAGAGTCAAACTCTCTAACCACTAGACCACGACTTCCCCACAAGAAGCACCTGTAATGTTTACAGAAGGTTATTAATTTATTAAAACTGACTAAATATATATGGCCGATAACTTGACTTAAACAAATATATCCCTAAGTATGGACACTACACAAGTATTTTTTTAAGAAAAAAATTTCAATACTTTCTTCTGTTTAAATTTGCAGCATTAATACTCCTAGATGGTTTTGAATTATTTTTTTTATGTTGATATAAAGTGGTTGCATATTGTTCAAAATAATCATGGTATTGACATCTTTGTGGGACTGTCGACTTTATAGGTCAGTGGTAAGGGAAAGCAATTATAAAGAAAATGCAGCACGTTGCATTCTTTTGATCCAATTTGCCTGCCTGTATATATTTTGCATAATCATCTATAAAATGCATCCTGAGATCTGAGTTCTTATATCACAGTATTAATTCATTGAGGAGAGTTACTCAACATTGAAGAATCCTGGAGTGTGACCTGAGGGGATCCCCAGTATTACAGCACAGCGTCACACTAGCCATGACACAAAGTTAAGGAAACATAAGCAACAAATTGAAATTAAAATGAAAAAATCATGAACATGTACTGTTGCTTAATATTTAATTACAGCTTCAAATGTATGATATTTACATTTGTTACAAGCAGGTTAGGGAAATGTTAGATCAACATTACAATAGAGTTCTGGGAACCAAAAACTAGCGTTCTGGGAATGTTAGATTAACGTTAGAATAACATTATGGGAATGCTGGAATAACATTCTGGGACCCAAAAACTAACATTCTGAGAAAAAAAAAAACATCTGACGTGTAAAATTATATTAGATCTATGCATTACAGTATATTATTGTATAGTATAGTATAGTACAGTATAGTATAAAATATTCAATATTGTATCATTATCATAATGTTAATCTAACAATAAAAGAAAAGAGGGGATCATGCACTGCACTTCATTGAACTGATTTTGTAGTTTTAATAATCAATTTATTTGTAATGAACACAATTACAGTTTTTTTCAATTGCTAACATCCTTTTGTCCAATCTGTAGTCACATTTTCAAAACACTATACACAATTAGCATAACAGTCTGTTGTGACCATGCCTTTAACACTATTCATGTTGTTTTCACACAATATTCAGTAAATTAACACATTTCTAAAATGCTTAAATTTTATTTTCACACAAGCTTACCCCATACCAAAATCACATACAGTATCTTTCTTATCTTTTTACAAATGCTTAAACACAGCATGACAGAAATGAAGACCCAATGTTCCAAACTTTCAATACAGTGTAAAGCCTCTGCAACAACAGCAACTCAAAAGTATTCAAAAATATCTCTATATAAAATATTGTAACAACTGAAAAGCATTTTTAAGTAACAGATCACTAAAATATTTAGAAATAGCTGATTCCAGTCTCAGTTCACTCAGTTGGAGGAATAATCAGGTTTTGATGCTCTTTCCATTACATCAACATGTAAAAGTACCTCTTTGAATTGGTTTTGTGGATGCAGAACAACACAAAGACTCAGAGAGAGAAAAAAATAATGCCTGGGAGAGGAAAAGGAATAGTTGGATCAGAAGAAGATAGGTCAGGGAGAGAAAGAGGTAAGGGAGGGGGTAAGAATGTGTGCTGGTCTGTATATATTTTTTTTAATGTTTGTTTGTTTTTTTGTTTGGGGGAAGTCGTGGCCTAGTGGTTAGAGACTATGACTCCCAACCCTAAGGTTGTGGGTTTGAGTCTTGGGCTGGCAATACCATGACTTGTGTGTCCTTGAGCAAGGCACTGAACCCCCAACTGCTCCCTGGATAAATCTGTGTGTGTACACACACTTTGGATGGGTTAAATGCAGAGTATGAATTCTGAGTATGGGTTGCCATACTTCGCTGAATGTCACTTCACTTTTTTTCACTTTTCCCTCTAACACATGTGGAACCTATGAAAGCTTATTTCTGCCATGGAATATAAAGGGTAAAGGGTATTTGTGACTTTGTTTCATCTCTCAGTTCTGAATTTTTTGCAGTTGTGAATCTGATCAAGTCTAAATTGCAAGATGTAAACTCGCAGTTCCAAGAATAGAAGTCCAAATTGTGAGATAAAAAGTTCACAATTACTTTTTTTTATCCTGTGACGGAAACAAGCTTGCATAGTAACCAAAAGCCATGTATGTTGTAATTTTTGTTGAACACTGGCATCAGCTACTATTCACATCCAACCCTCACCCGCTGGTGCAATTTCAGTTGAGGTCCCAGTTTGAACTTCTGTATAGAGGACCCCATTTTATATTGTACATTCTATAAAGTAATGACTCATTCAGTTTTAGACCATATGTTGTCAAGAATGAACATATTCAACACAGTGTATCGTGATTATTAATACAGTAATTAATAATAAGAAAAGATGGAAGGCTTCACTATCAACTTCTAATGGTATGGGCAATTCCAACAAATCATAAATAATTTTGAAGGTCTTTTAATGGAGAATTTAATCCCCACAAAAGGTTAAATTTTGTTAATATATATTTTTTTTTTCTTAATTGTGACTCGTTTTGTCAGCACAAGTTAAATTATTCTCATGAGAAAGCACATGTGGAGGCGGTAATGTTTCATATAGTATGGCAGGTGTAAACATGAATGTACTGTGAATAAAGAATTTGATCCAGATGTGGGAGAAGGCGGAAAAATAGGGGAAAACCTATGATAGGGGGCAATAGCACGGTAAAGAATGGACGGCCACAAACGAAACAAAGGTAGAAGAAGTAAAAAAGAAAGTTTTGTGAAAGCAGATGATGTGCATTCCAATGAACATATGTTTCATTTACATTTATATTTATTTGCCAGAAGCTATCCAAAGCGAATCCAATATAAACATTATATGTAGGCCACTGGTGTAAAATAAATCAACATTTACTCGCGTCGCTAATACTTTTAGATGTCGCGTGATCATTTACATGAGCTTACTGATTTTTAGCTATACTGTTCATTGACATTACGTCTGGATTGTCCTTCGTATTTAATTAGTGTTGACCAGAAGAGAGATTGTAACAAATAAAAGCCTTACAGTATTCTAGCCGAATAAAAACAATAGCTACATTAATTTATATTTAATTTAAATTCAAGAGTTGATAAACAAAACTTCCTCACATTCGTTTTTTATCGCTGACCGAGATATAAAACATGCAATGTCTTACCGTACACGAGAAAATACATGACCAAAGACAGCAAATTTGAGACATGCTTCATTTTCGCTCTTTTCACCTACAACTTAATGCAGATTCAGTGACGTACCTATATCACTGGAGGAGACGCCTTCGTTAAAGTGAAAGTAATCATTTAGGATGCTCCATTTCGCAATGGAAAACGATTACGTATAGTGACTTTAGTATACTAGAGCAAGGTTATTTTTTTTTTAAATAGTTTTTATTTTAATATCGTTTTCAATTTTGCTTTAAATTTAAGTCTAGTTTTAGTTAGATTAATGAATGGTTTTGTTAGTTTCGTTTTTATTTTGCAAACACATTTCTATTAGTTTTTATTTTATTTTATTTAGTTTCAGTTATTGTTTTAGTAATTATAGTTTAGCAGCTAACAGAACACTTCCAGTGTAGACCAAAGAAAGCAAAGCAAGACATTTATATTTCAGCAAAATGTAATGTTTGCACAGTTTACAGTTAACTCTTGATAAAAATAACAAGGATTTGATATGCAAAAAAAGAACCAATCAAATGCATCTTAAATTTCTAAAGAGTTTGGGATTTTCCCCCTTAATTTTTAACACCCCAAAGTGTATTATTCAGCGTGACAATGCATTTGCTTTTTCCTGTTTCGGAATTAAATTTGAAATAGTCCTAAACAGGGCTCTGTCGTTTCCTATCCCCATTCATGTCTGTCGTATTTATCAGTTAACTGATGTTGCTGTCAGCCTCGGCTAACCTCACATGCATAAAGCGCCATCTACAGGTATATGTATTATACAGCCTGTTTGGTTTTACAGTTTTTCTCAGTCACTTTGGTGCATTTCTCAAATCAGAAATGAAATTCTCAAAACTACTTGTACAACCTCCACATCAGTCATTTATACACATCATAAAACCAGTTTCTCATTCTTTTGAACAAGTTGCGACTGCTTTTGTACATTCATGCAATTGATTACGCACATTTATCTGCGGTTTCCTACATTATCAGTTGCTAATGTCATGTTGCTTAAAATGTATTATATAGTTTTATGTGCAATAGTCCTACCCCTCAATGCAAAATGGTTAATCTAGTTGTCATAAACTGCCAAGCACACTTTTTATTTTTATTTTTACACATTATTATTAGACTTTTTGTAATTTTGGCGTGAGTTGTGCAAGTGAATCTTGACTAATGAAGATAATGTAGATGATAAACCAGTGATTAACCATTTCTCTGAAATAGCTCAAAGGTTCATCTCATGAATATTCAGTTGGAAAGCTTATACTGTATAGACAGAGGACAACACAAGAGTTACAAATTATGAAAATTGACTTATTTTCATCTTTGTGCCCACATTTTTCTTTTTCCTTTTCTATATCACAATGACATTGTAAAGATATTATATATATATATATATATATTTTTTTTTTTTTTTTTTTTTTGGTCAGACCACTAGTAAAAGTGTAACTGGGAATTCAATCCAGTCTCTTTCAGTCAATACCCCACATACAGTAATGTGTAAATGTGTACTTTTGAAATGAATATACATCATACATAAGCATATGGCATACTGTTCAATACAGTAACTGTCATCCAAAATGTTGCTATAGTTTACATCAGAACATCCCTGTAGAGTACACTGTTATACTGACAACATGACTTATTGATCTGACTGTCTTATCCGTAAACTATGACACAAGGACTTGTCATTCTGATGGCACTGACATGTTCATTGACACAGATATTTTTTTTTTGAGAGATGAACCAAGGATTTGAGCAATAGATTGGCTTTTGCAGGTAATCCATGGTGTTTTGCTCTTTGTACGAGTTGTTTTGAGAAATGCACTTACTGTTTTGCAAATCTCAAGGATGATTCGAGAAATGTACCAGAGGTTGTAAGTAGTTTTGAGAATTTCATTTCTGATATGAGAAATGCACCAAAGTGACAGAGAAAAACTGTAATACAGAAAAGGACAAAACATCTTGCAGTTGAAATGCAGCTGCTATGATAACACAAATACCAAGAGACAGAGATGACTTACTGTTCCTGCCTGGAACTAGTTACGTAATTAGTAATTAGAAATTAGTACGTAAAACGTTCCAGCAAACATCTGGACCTTCAGTGACCATTGAAAAGACGTCCCTTCGACACAACCCGTCCCGTCATGGTTGGAAATTTTTTGACATCATCTGGCTGTGTATTCCTCATCTTTTCTTCACGTCCCTGAACGTCTAAATGTGTACTCATCTGGATGTTTTTAAGATGTGTTGCTGCATAAGTATAACCCTGCATATAAAAATAATCACACACCCATTGTGCATCATCGTGAAAGGCACATCTGAACTTGACAAATGTTCTAAAGAGGTCCAAGATCAGTCCAGTCAGACCTGAACGTCTATAAAACGTTTTAATCACGTGTATCATAAACACATTTGTGGACTTAAGTAAAAAAGAATAGTGTTCTAATTTAGCACAACATATTTTATTGTGAATAATTATTCTATTAAAAAATGCATTCCATTTGTTAAACAGCTACTGTGCAAACAAGAAAATATTTTCTCTAACATTTGTACATTAATATGTTAAACCGCCATAAATCAAACAAGTACACAACAAAAATACTGGATAATGGATTAACATGTGTAAAAGTTTTTAGAGTTTGTGAAAGTTGTTAATGGCTGAGACAGTCCTCCTCTTAAAACCGACCACATAGGTTGTTTGTGCAAGCAGCATATTATGACCACTGATCTATAACATAGAAACTGTGAGGTGTGGACAGATATCATGTTCTGTTTTAACAGGTTTAGAGGATGCTAATAAAGAATACAGTGGACTCAATATAAACTTTAGGATATAAACGCTCTGACTACTTACAATGGACACAGTCTGCATGAGAGCTGAGGCGATGGTCAATGACAGCAGGAGGAAAAGCTGGAGAGTACGCTTGTGCAACATCATATCAATTTGTTTAAACTGTTTGAATTATTAATACTTTGACGTAGCACAGGGCTTGTACTGATGGGGTCGTGGGGTATGTAAAATAAATAAATAAATAAATAACATCAAATTCGGTGCAAAATGTAACTGCAGTCAAGTGCTGTCGAGGTGCTCAGACCGACACATACGTACCACTGGAAAGGTTTGCCTTAGCAGCTTTTGGTCTTGTCCGTAAACACACAAGATGGTCAAATTCATCACTCTCCACAAACAAGACGGGTTTGACAAGAATTTGACAGGCCCTTTGGTCTCCTTTTTCAGCTCAAATAAAGAAAAAGTAAAATGTTGTTGTTTTAATATATACATGTTGAGACCGTATTTTATAAATGATCTGTGAACAAAATATTTGAAAGGAAAGACTATAAGGAAGGTTATTAACACATAAAGTAAGGATAAATTAATAAATAAATCTTTATACTTTATATAAAGTATAACTACCTACACCTAGGTACAGGTTAACACCTGATGATATTTCTTCTGGGCTATTGAGTTACAACAAACATGTTTTAGAAACACATGGTTATAACAGCCAGAGAAAAGACTAAGACAGAAATCAAGGGTCAAGAGCCCAACTAAAGCAAACACTGATCTCTAACATGGTTACTTCAAATGAAACAATAAATCAACATCTAAACCTTAGTTCATTCTCAATAAGATCTTCTGTAGACGTCTGACAGAAATAAAGTCAGTCTGGTTATTAATAAGTGGAGCTGGTGATGCTGTTTGTGGGGTTGTTTAATCAGATCTTGAGAGATTTCATGTATTTTATTTCAGTTGATTTCATCTAAGTCTGTGTCTGAAGTCAGTTGTAGTAGTTCTTGTGTTTCTCTTTTCTTCAGTGATTCTGTTTGTTAACAGCAGCTGTTCATCACTAATTCTCAATCAGCACTTAGTTAATCAATTAATTACTTAAATGCAAAGTTTTAAAACTTACATGGTTTAAATCAAGGCAATCTATTTACTCAAACGGTTTGAGTTAAGTTTACTCGTCAACTTTTACAGTGCATAAACAAACGACTACTTTATGAGACGGGAGAAAACCTTACCTGTACATGTCTGGAAGTCATCTAAAATCCATATCTTTTTAGCAAAACATTTCGAACATCTGGGAGAGTTTAAAACACAAACAATTCAAAATGCAAATAGCAAACATATTAAAATAAACCCACAATCCATTTAGGCAAAAGTTTATGTATCATATCTCCTGTTGCCAATAGGGGCGTTAATTTAGAGAACGCTCGTATGTGTCGTATTTGAGGATAGTGACAAACAACCTATACGGTCGTGTGAGTTGGAGGACTTGTTGGTAAAGAAGATCAACTGTGATGTTACTATAGCAGGACAGGATGAACCCCTTCACCTAAAATTTTAAACAAATAACCACACAAGCACTCACGCACAAGCTGTCTGTCCATCAGCAGCTCAAACCACATTTCTGAAGAAACTCGACCGCAGAAGCTTTCAAGCTGTCTCAGCAGACGAGCTGCTAGTCAGAGTTAGCAGACTGTATGCAATATACTGCATGCCATATATAGAAATTGAATGATTGCAAAACATCTTTAAAACCCATAAGCTTCATTTTAGGATTATTTATATCAAGGATTATTTAATCACCCTATGTAAACCTGAAAGGAGAAGATATATTTAAGAAACTACATTTTATTGATCTATGTCAATGCAGTTGGTTGCTAAAATGACGGGACAAGTGAGCTAGAAAGCTTATGTGTTAGCAAGCTGTAGCTTGGGCCAACTGGTGTTCCTCCACTTTGATATTTACTATTTAATATAAACTATTGGAAAATAAATGTTGATATTTACAAGTATTTGTTTCTAATCACCTGGTAGGATCATCATTTAATGCAACAAAGATCAAAACCAGGCCTTAAGTTTAGTTAGCTTAGCTGTAGCCTCGTAGCTTATTTATCAAGTTACATAGCCATTAAAATATCTACTAAAAGTTTGGGGTGGTGAAATAATCATTTGACAATGTTTCCTGGTGCCAATTACATCACTCTCCAGTGGGCAGTTCTCAGAGTAATAAAACACGTTACGTTCTATTGTGTCCTTACTTCCTTCTTTATTTACTTCCTTCTTATTCTCGTTGTCAGTGCAGGCTTGTTATAGTTTGTATCTTATATATTGTATCTTAAATTAACTATTATGAAATGCGATTAGTGGCCAGCATAAAAAAGGCCTTAATTAAACTTTAAACAACAGGACAAAAATATAATTAATGACGAGACATAAATATGTCATGACTCTAGAAACCTCTTTGTGAAGACAGGGGCATAATACAGTGAAATATGTTCTTTAGCTATATAAATACAGTCATGTGAGTTTAAAATCACAAACACATATTCATAATATACATCAGTACTAAAATATAGATCAGTAAAAAGGGAGTTCTAATAATTCTGTTCCTATGAATAAATTGAAAGCTTTCAGGCTTATTATAAGAAATCTGGCATTGAAAGTGTCAATAAAGTTTGCATTTTGAGACTCATTTATTGTTCTGTAATGCAGGGCTCCACCCTCATCCGTCTATTTTGCCTCCTTCCTTGGTTTATATCTCTCTTGCTTTATTGCTCTCACTTACGCTTCATCAGTCTGTGGACATGACTATGCAAAAATAATGCTGCTCCGTCAGAATTTTATCATCATTCTTGTGTTCTTTGGGATGGTATTGAGTGGGTATGTAATTACTCTTCAGCAATATTAGGATGTTTGAGTTGTGAATTGATGTGATGATAATGCAGTTTTATTTCTCAAAAGTTGGTAACATTACCGCTGCTAGACATGTGGCCAGGAGGAGTTCTGCTTATGCAACTTTTATTAATTACAAAAATCTTTATAAATAACCTTGACAAACATATTATATATTTCGTCCCCTTGGAATTATAAGGTTCTATCTGACATTTTTGTCAAAACTGAGTTATTCACATATTTTTATTCCGTGTCAAAGTATTTACATTATGTGATAGATTTTTTTGTTGTATACATTATGGGACTTTTTATTTAAAAAAAACAATAAGGTTCTATCTACACAGTCGAATGGAACACAAAAACGTTGAAGCTCAATATCTCAAAAGTACTCGGAATGTAGATAGAACCTTATAATTCCAAGGGGACGATTTCTGAAACTGCATTTTATGACCGCTTTAAAAAAATATTTACATTTTTATTTTATTTTCAAGATGTATTAAATTAAGAGTGGTTTAGCGGTTCAGGTTTTAGGATTTCTAAATGATAGGTTTGGGACAGGAAACTCTTGGTTCATTTTCAACCCTATAATATAAAGCTAATATTTACTCTGAATTTTCTGTGTACATGACAAGCAACTAAATCTTCGAGGAGAACAGTTACACATTTACAGACAACTTTTCTCATGCTGTTCTATGTCTTTCTTTACAGGTTCATTTACCTGAACAATAACCAGTGCAGGTGAGTTTAGTGAAGTAAGAAAAACATAGTGCAGATATAGTGTATGTGTTTTTCCCATTCAGGGAACTCGAGCTGCATCAAAAATGTCTCAGGTTACTTATGTAGCCATGGTTGCCTGAGTAGGGAATGAGACATTGTGTCCTCTAGGGTTGCTATGGGGAATGCCTCATGTGACTCATATCTGAAGCATATATTCAAAAACACCAACAACACATTGATCCGGCAACAGCCCATGACGTCACTACCAATGCGACTATAGTATAAATAGGCAACGGGAGAACACGTCATTCACTTCTTTGTCTGAAGCTTGCATCCGCAGCATGACAGAGAACCATGGTTACACAAGTAACCTGAAACGTTCCCTTTCAACCGCGTTTCAACTGTCGGCCAAAAGTGGGCGTGCTAGTGCGTGCCAGTGCCAGTGCCAGTCTCATTTTCACTGTCACTTCTGGTGCTTGATAGTGCCTCAATGCACCTTGGTTGGTTTTAGCCTGTCAAGGTTTAATAAATATGAAACTAAAGCCGCCAATAGGTGGCAGCAAGTCTCCTTCGTAATGAGTAGCCTAATCCATTGACTCATTCATTCAAAACGTCTGCTTCGTTTAGAAATGAAGCCAGTGATTGTCTTTATGAATGGGCCGCTGAATCATTGACTCAAATCATTTGTTCTAAAACACAGATTCATTCAGTAACTGTATATAAACAGTGCTGCTCCTGCTGAAACAGAATTAATTTGCGATCGCGCTGAGATTCGGGAAAGCAATATTTTTATATTAGACTACTTAATGACATAAATATTAAAAACAACAGTGCATTTTTGCCCCCATATCTTGAGTTATATTTTATTGTAATAGCCTTC
Source organism: Carassius auratus (assembly GCF_003368295.1). Lineage (NCBI taxonomy): Eukaryota > Metazoa > Chordata > Actinopteri > Cypriniformes > Cyprinidae > Carassius > Carassius auratus. The sequence continues at coordinate 6,251,384 of NC_039264.1, read as the reverse complement.
ATCCGGCACAGAAAAACTCTCATAATATGTTTCTTTTAGTTTTTTTTTGCAAAGTTACAAAATGTCGGCTCGCACATCATTAAAACATTTAGGATATTAGTACACTATGAATATCGCACACTGCTCGCTCATTTAATTTCACCTTGCTAAGCTGTCATCGCAGTGTCATTAATTAATGCACTGGCACTTAATTATGTTTCTCTTATGTCTTCTGATGTTTGTTCTATTCGAACGTAAGTGCCCTGCAAAGTGGACATAATAGGATATTCCGCCATGATACCAGTTTTAAGTGAACGCATATGTTCCATTCTAAATGCATTTAAGTGTGCGGGACATGAATTTAAAATGTATTTATTTACAGAGGTATAAGGTGTCACATTTTTTGAAGACGTTGAGCAGCGCAAATCTATGAATGAATGTTCCGAAGTGAGGTAGACTTCAACAGATTTACCGTTCAGGGAGTAGGGAGCAATGAACACTGTGTAGGAACCATGTCAATGGGAAAACAGTTCATGCACGGAGCTCACTTCTAATGAGCTGATTATGAATCAGATGTGTTAACAAAGAGAGACATAAAAAATGTGCTGAGCTGGGGGGCTGGTAGGCTACGTGTCGGTGTTGAGTTGTGTCTTTTTGACGTCTTTTCATCTTTTAAAATCACCAGTAAATTACCACACAAGCATTAGTTACAATCAGGGACAGACTGGGAGTGAAAAAAAGCCCTGGATTTTCTTCCAAATAAGCCCATCATAATTACAAACAGGCACTACTGTCTCACAACATTACTGCAATCATGTGGCATTTATGGCAAATAACATCACAAAACCCATGGTGACTGTTGTGGCAAAAACAATTAACAAATAGCATCACAGTGTAAGAGACAAAGAATCAAATTATATTTAAGGAAATAAGTTTATTTTCCTTAAAGAGGTGCGTTCACAATGTTTCGCCGCTACCCTGAAACACAACAGACCTAAATCACACTGAAAACAGACGGTTATCACCAAACTTAGCTGTTTTCAGAAAAAAAAAAAAACAATGGTCCTTCTAACCCCCTGGGCTTTTATTATTTTCACACCTGTGAGGTCTGTGAGACTGAAGACTCTTTAGTCTTTCCTGCACTAAAGAGTTCAAAGGCTCTTTCTAATCATTTGTTTTATTGTGTATTTGCATGCCTTCACACCCATGAGGTCAAAGGTCTTTATTAATGGCTAATCTTTCCTGATTAAATTACCCGCACTAAAGACTTCAGAATCTATTTTTGTTGTACCAGGAACTTTTTTCCCCCCAGACCTGTTGCTTGCTGTGTTTCCGCCGCAGTCTAAAGTACCGTGAAGATTAGGCAAATAGACTAGTGACGTAGGTCTGCACACGTTTCTCAATACAAAGTGCACTGATTTTGGACGTGCATCCTCTGTAGTTCAGACTTTGTGCTTTCGACTCGGGAATGTGATGTCCGCGACGACGCAAATCCAGTAAATCTGCAAACAGCAGCGTACTTGATAACTTCAGTCAGCTGACCATGGCTACTGCAATTTTCCTCACTGTACATTTACAATGAAACGAATTATGATACCAAATACCACTGCCTCCTTTCATGTTCATTTAAACATAATAACAGCTGCAGAAATATACTTAGTTCAGAAATATGTATATATATATATATATATATATATATATATATATATATATATATATACAGCTAATACAATGAAACAAAATATTTGATCTATTTGCCTTTTTTATTTTCATTTTAACACATAGATAAATTGAATACAGACCAAAGATTACCTGCTAGATTTACCCAAAACGAGTTATATGTTTACCCTCTAAAGAGACATCAGAGCCAGCAGCACATATCAGAAGGTCTAGCCGAGGTTAGGCTGCTCTCGACGGATACATGAGGACTGAGCTCTCGCTGATCGCGAGGAGCTGACCGTCTCTGAGATCGGCGAAACACATTTTTAAATAGGCTCTTTATAAATAAACCACAGATTTGAGTTTTAAACAACAGAATCAGAATTCCTATCACTACAATTGGCAGAACAGTTTGAATTATCCAGTACATCCATCCTCCCCACAAAGACATAGCCCACCCGGCCCACAGGTTGTCAGTCCGCTCGGGTTCTTCTCTCATGTGTTAATCAGGAATGTTAAAACAACAAGATACCCCCAGCATCTTACACACTCCGCCCCTTTCTTCCGGATGCATATCAAGCACTAAACAGTTTTGAATGACTGCGTCCCTCAGTTGCCTCATTTCATCACGTATCAATGCCAAAGCATTTTCTGTGCTATTGACTATTGCTAATACCATCCATGCTAACCCATTAATCTTTGGTCAGCATGTGTTGCATGTCTCAATTCCACTCTCATCCCGTACCTGTTGTTACTCAGTTTGTCTTCAGTGTGCAACCGTAATCTTTAATCGTATCCTGACTTGTTGCTATGTCTTCCTTTCCCAGGTTCCTCCCACAGCTTGTATTTTACTCCGCTCGTTACTGCTGCTAGAATATAAGGATCTGCTGCCAGTAAATCTGTAAGATTTGTCAGTTCATACCTCTTTGCAATGATCAATGGCTCTGTGACCACCATCTGTGTTATCAGCAAAACTTGGAATGGCCCTCGACACCATTTCGCCCTCCAGTTCTTCCTCCTCAGATCATGAATTACCACGTAATCCCCCAGCCTGATCTTATGCAGAAACGTCTCAGCAACCTTCCTCTGGGCAGCTTTCACCTGCACAGAAATGTTGGATAACAGACCAAACTTTTCATTTCATTGCAGTAATTCAACATTTCATTTTCACACACATCCGTTGATGGAAGCATGCGCTGCCTCCCCCCACCCCCTCTATTCCCATGAATGGTGGTCTATCAAAGAGAATTTCGAATGGGCTCAAATTTGTTTTGACTCTCTTTCTGATGAAATGAAATGGTGCATTGAAGAATTTTTGAAAAACCATCAACTCGATCTAAGGTTTAATGCTGGAATGGCTAGCTGAAAATATCTAGCTGAGGGATCAAACACCAAGTTATCAATCGAGAGAGTGGCTCAACCTACAGCCTTTTCCAATGCTGGAACAGCTAGCAGGTTACTTAGCTGAGGGAACACAACAACCAGCTCTCAACGAGAAGGTGGGCTTGGCCTACTGCATGATCATTAGAAATCAGAAGGGTAAGCATACTGCAAGCTGGCCAAAAAAACTCTTTAAATAATGCATTAAAGATGCCGGTTCCAGGTGCTCTGGGAAAACAGAGAATTCTACTCTCATTTGAGAGAAGAGCTCAGAATTCAGAAAAGGAGTAGCATGCTCATAGGCAACCCTTTGATAAAGGAGAGCATTGCTAATACTACTACATGAACAGCCTGCAGATCAAGGAATCCAACTGCTCAGAAGGGAAGAGAACTGGAGCGCTTGAAAGGAAGCACGATGCTCACAAAAACCCTCAATGGTGAGGGAAACAATGCTTCAAAAGTGTGTCAACAGATACACACTGGTTGAGTGAAGCCCAAGGTTCTGGGTTCTAAGCTAACTCAGAGAAAGGGAATGAGATTAACAACGCGTAACCCTTACCATACAGAGTTTTAGAAAACAGTACTGAGGACCTACTCTAGGACAAACACAGGTCCAAAGAAACGGTGCAAAGAAAGCTTGCAGATGGATTATAAACACAACCACCAGTGCATTAAACACACACACACACACACACATACACACACACACACATATATATATATATATGGATCATACTCACCCACCATAATTACAGTGCAGGAGCCTCGTTCAAGACTTTTTGGCGGGTCCTGAACCGTGGTGAGCAGATGGTTGCCCCGCTTTCCAAGAAAAGAGAGAGAAACGAGAGCGTAGCTTCTTCATTGGAAAAAGCTTGCAGTGAATGCTGATTTTCCCCTCAAGAACATTGCCTGCACACCCTAACAAAATAAAAAAAGATCATCTGTGTCATCAGGTGTCAAATAAGGACGACATGGATTCACACATACTCTAAATGCCTTGCTAGTACTCACCATAATTTGGGAATAGAGATCGCTCTTACCACTGAAATGCACGCTTCAGACAAAACCGTCAGTAAATATGAAGAAAAAGATGACGTATTCTCCCGGAGCCTATTTATACTATAGTCACACCGGTAGTGATGTCATGGGCTGCTGCTGGCGAACATATGTTGTTGGTGTTTTTGAGTGTATGCGTCAGACAAGGGGCACAAAAAGCCGTTCCATATAGTGACCCCTAGAGGATGCAGTTCGAAGTTCCCTTGAAAGGGAACTGTTGATTTGAGAAATTGTATTACTCATTTTTTTTTTTTTTTTTTTACTGTTTTAAGATGCCATCAGAAGATAACAGAACAAGGCATCATCAAGTGAGTAATGAAGGGCATATGCGTACACACACATGCTAGTATTTATGTACATGCTCATGTTCAAAAACACAAGCACACCCTGTTTTATTTTTCTTTATTTTTCAATGTTTTATTGTTATTGTAAGTGTACACATAAAAGTAGACCCGTTACAGATTTAAATGCTGTGTTACTCTTATATATCAAGTCTGAAGGAGCATTTTAAGTTCTTTTCACTGTTATCATTAAAATCTGCAAGTGGTGGCACCGGCACAACCGTCGACCCCAGGAAGTTAACATGCAATCAGCAGATAACAGAACAAGGCATCACCAAGTGAGTAATGATGTGCATAAGCATACACACACATGCTAGAATTTATTTACAAGCTCATGTTCAAAAACACAAGTACACACACACAACATAATCTAATTCAGTTACGTAAGAGTTTGATTTTGTTATTATCAGCCTAAAATGGAAGCAAAATACCTTTGGATTGCGCTCATCACCAGGGTAAGTAAAACTTCATCTTCTTAAAAGTGACTTTATTGTTAAGTTGATCCATAGTTAATGAGGACTAATGCTTAGAACAAAAACAGTCTTGGTTTATGGTCGATCAGATGACCAGTGAGAACGAGTTAAGCGATGAAAGTCTGTTGATCTTTCTGCTCATTAATTTTTATAACAGGTTATTGTACAACCAGCCGAGTGCGTTGGTAGGGTGAGTATTATGTTTTTAGTAACAACCTGTTATGACCAATTTCCACTCATGAATGGAATGATAACAGTGTTGTATGTGTGTTTTTAAAGAAGTCGGACAGATGTTGCTTCTGTGTCACCATGGTCAGCTCCAATCGTTTGGGAGGGAACCTTTGACTCCAAACTGATCGACTCGATCTACAAACAACAGAATCTCACCATCGCAACCACTGCCTTCGCTTTGGGAAAGTAAGCCTTCATGATATGTATTTTCTTGTATTAATAATTCTCATCTGTTTCATCATTGTTTTTCCTGGTTTCTGGAAATTAATTATAACCATAAAACGATAACTGGAAATAAATTAACCATAATATATCTCTCTATATTTGTTTTCGCTGTTTGTTAGATACGTTCGTTTTGTCAAAGATTTTCTGGAGTCAGCTGAGCAGCATTACTTTGTTGGATTTCGAGTGCATTACTACTTGTTTACAGATCAACCAGAATTAGTTCCTGAAGTGAAGATGGGTGAAAACCGTAGTCTGACAGTTCTAAAGGTTCAGAGTTTGAAAAGATGGCAGGACATCAGTATGAGCAGGATGGAAAAACTGGAGAAACTGATAGAGAGTGAACTGGCCAGTGAGGCCAACTATATCTTCTGCCTGGACATAGATACCAAGTTCTATGGCCGTTGGGGTGTGGAGTCATTGGGTCGTCTGGTAGGTGTGATACATCCTTGGCTCTATGATACTTCAAGGGATAAATTCACATATGAGCGCAGTCCAAAGTCTCAAGCATACATTCCAGCTGGGGAAGGTGATTATTATTACGCTGGTGCTGCATTTGGTGGTTCATTGGAGGATGTATATCATCTCACAAAAACCTGCAGGGAGAAGATGAGCATTGATGCTGCAAACTCCATTGAGGCGGTATGGCAAGAGGAGTCACACTTGAACAAGTATTTCCTTTTGAACAAACCTAGTAAACTGCTCTCTCCTGAATATATGTGGCGGGACATCAATGAAAGAGCAGCCCAAATAAAAATTGTTCGCTTTACTAATGTACCTAAAAACTATGCTGAAATTCGTCCAAACCCGTAGCAACTGTTGCCAGTTATGCTGAAAAGGTGTGTTCTCACAGGACTCCAATAAGACACTGTGAATCTGTTAACGAGTAATAATGATGACAAGGAAGTCGACATCTGCAACCAAGAAATGGATAATCACAGACATATATAGATGTTTACGAGCACAATGTTGCATCAGAAACAGAAGAATTTTGAATAAACACTCACAATACGAACTTGTTAAACTTTTTGCAATACACTTTATTATGTAACCAAATGCAATTCATGTGTATTGAAAGCACTGACAACCTTTGGTTTTACCACTTTTATGAAGAGAGTTGAGGGAAGACTTTTTTATGGAGCTACAAGGTCTATTGTCCTCTTGCATTAACGATACACTATTTTCCTGTTTAAAGCTTTGACACAGTCTGTATTGTATAAAGCACTATTATTGATATTGATTTTGCTAAACATAACAGCTTTTTGACAATATATTCAGTAGCAATAATCTTTCTTTATTCTTTCAGACAAAATAATTAGCTCGGGTCTTCATTCAAGTTTCAAATGTGTAATGGATGTTCTTGTACAAAACAGAAACGAAATAAAAAATGACATACAATTGGTTACAAACATTCTTCCAAATATCTTTGTGTTTATTAGACAACTGTGTAAGTCAATGACAAGATTAATAAAGACATGACAAAAAGAAACCGTCTTTTAACATTCTAGTAGAAAACACGTGAATGCATTCTCAGAAATGTAATATTTGAATTAATGTCAGTTTAAAATCATTCACACATGGTTATTCCAAATGTTGAAATATTAATAATATTCTTAAAAATATATTATTTATATGATTAAAGTATTTAAAATAAGTGCAACTAAATAAGTATTCATTTATATTATATATAAAAAACATTAATAAAATAAATACTGCAAAAATATTGAGTATTTCAGCACTTTTTATTCAGTGATGACATGATCATATATTTCTGACGAAAATGGTAGGCCTGTAAACTTATTTCAGAAATCCAAAATGGATAAAAAGATAACATTGAAAAAAAATTTTTTAACTAGAATTTTATCATCTTGAATATTCTTATCCATCATTGTCCCAGGAAAGCAAACGTGAAAACAATATCGTCAGAAGAACATAGAAAGGTATACAGTTTTGAAACACGAGGGTGAGTAAATGACAGAATTTTCATTTTTGGGTAAACTATCCCTTTATATAATAATTCAGTATTTTGTAATTGGTATTTTAGTTTAGTTAACAGATGCTAAACTGTTCAAAAACAATAAAATGTGCTAAATAAGAACATGTTTCTTTTTTTTTTTTTTCTTTTTTTTTTTTTTTTTTTGCATATGTCCACAAATAATGTATATATAATATAATATAATAAGTATATATATATATCCAAACTAAAATTCGCATTCACATTATTGGTGTTGCTTCAACCCCAGGTCAGAAACAGTGTTAAGTAGCCAAGTTATGTAAAAGAGGAAAGCAGGCATTTGGACCAAAGCACTGTGAGTCAAGGGAGGGGGAGTGTTCTAAATTCCCTAATGTGTGTTTATAGTGGTAGGACTTTTATTATGAATGTGTGCCGAGTTGATGTGAATTCCGTTATTCCGCTTCCGCTTTCACTTTCACTAGCCGCTTGCTCCGCCATTTCATCAAGTGTTAAAGTGCGTGATTGAATGGAAGTTTATTTAATAATTCCTGATTATAAGTCAGCTATGTTTATTTCGTTGTTGTGTTTAAATATTCAGTGTAATCTAACCTTACATCGTTTATAAGGTTGTTATATTTAGGATATACCGTGATTCAAATGTGTATGCTCATGTTGATTAATGTTTAATGTGACAGTAGCAATTTTTTAGTTCCGTTACATGTCTGCAATTTACATTTAGCAGATGTAAACATATGTTTGTTTATTGTTTATTTCAGAAAGACTAATATTTAACTATTTGTGGCCATAATTTGTACAATATCCAGTCTAACTTGAGCAATGTTATGCCACCTGCTGGCAACATTAAAACACTTCAGATGAAGTGTTGAACAGTGCCCTGTCTCCTTTCACACTTCTTACCGGAGTCACGTGATAGATTAGCATCAACACCTCTACCTACTAGTCCCGTTCAGGGAGACTCAAAATGTTTCTATACTTAAAACGAATTTTTGCCACTTTACTACTAATACAATTATTAGTAGTATAAAACATTGTTATTTACAATGAGCAGTGTGGTTTTTAATCAGATTTTTAGGGGGGACGACCTTCAGATGAGGGGGCCTGAGTGCACCTCCACTTTAATCGATGGGAGGCAAATGCGTGTCAAACTCACTGTCAGAGAGGAAAGAGAGACACAGCTTGTCTCTGTGTATATCCGGTAGATACTGTGGAAAATTAGTAATGGAACCATGTCAGATATTTCAGTATCTGCATCAAAATATAGATGATAACACTACCAAGTTTATTTCTCCCAACTTTCAGTCCATAAATTACTCTGAGCTCCCTCACTGTCAGATCAGGGGCAAGTTCAAGCTCAAACCGGTGCACAAAGTTTAGCTACGGTTTTCGTAGCAATTTTAAAATTGGAAAAACCACTTCCAGACCCCTTCTGGAAAAGCATTCTTTGGGCGGCTGAAATGATGGGAAGAAAAAAGTATGGAGAAGGCTTGGAACAGCTCATGATCCAAAGCATACAACATCATCTGTGACACATGGTGCCACAGCCATGCAGCCATTTTAGAAAAAAATTGAAAAAACAAAAAATTGATGTTTAAAAGTAAAAGAATAGGAGAAAATATGTGTCTGACTTTAATTATAGTTCTACATGATATAATATGAAAAATAAGTATGATAATATAATATGAAGAAAAAAGAGGACAATGTATAGTTTGGTGTTAATAAAGTTACTGCTGAGGCTTTGGAGGCTAGAAAATTGACTGTAAAAAAAAAAAAAAAAGAAGGATACTCACACCAGGCTAGCTAATATATTATTTATTAGGCCATAAATGCATTTGAATGAAAAAAAAAAAAAAAAAAAATATATATATATATATATATATATATATATATATATATATATATATATATATATATATATATATATATATAATAAATAATATAATAATAATTGTTTCAGGCATTGTTGAATACATACTGCAGTAATACTCAGACTAGGTAGGCTAATCAAAGTAATGAAAGCCCCACAAATTAAGTATATAAACAGCAAAACACATCAAAGAGTTAAAAAATATATAGGTTAGCAAACGTTGTTAGCTTCTTTTTGTTTTGCTGTGTGCCTGCAATCAATCAGGCAAAACAGCTAATAGATGATTTATCATACAAACTCTGCTTTGTTTTGACACTGCTGCAGTTAATGCTTTAATGCTTCGAAAACTTCATTTTTTTTTCATATTAATAATCTATTAAACAAGTAGCATTGAGGAGCTGAGGAGATTTGAGGAGCATGCACTAATATTTTCAGATTCATTCGTTTGCACGTTGTCTTAAGGACAAGCCCACATTAGGGGAACTCAGGCACCACCCATTGGAAACAAATATTTCAGGAACTGAATATATTGTGACACCGACTTAAGTGTTCATTTAACGCTGATGGGTTAAAGATGAATAGACATAAGATGAAAATCCACAAGGCAAAATTTATTTTAACAGTAATTAAATGTTAATTAAATATCATGTTTTCTTTTACATTTTTATTTATGTGACTTTTTGATTTTATTTGATTTTATTTATTTTATTATATCAAGAAATCCTTACAGTAAACATAAAAACAAAAGGGCATCAGATACAATTGAGGATAAAAACACAATAAAGTCCAGGACTTATTTCCATTGTGGTTCTCAACACATAACATCAGGACAAGACAATTGCATATTGTGTTATAATCAGTGACAAACGTACTGTACAAACATTTTCCTTAAATAAGCAAAAATATAGACATTAACTGGCCCCTGGTCCTATTCCGCTACCCTCTCTAATAACCAGTCCTTAGTCCTCTTTTTAAAAGAGTTCATGCTTGAAATCACTTTAATTTGCCGGTCTAACTTGTTCCACTCAACTGCCCCTATAGGCATATGTTTCCCTAGCATTGTCTTGAATGCATAAGGACAAAGGTCTGATATACTGCAACGAGTGTAAATAGTGTGTGTGTGTGTGTGTGTGTGTCCTTCACCTTATTAATAAGACACAACAAATAATTTGGGACATTACCATACAATATTTTATGGGTCATGGTCAGTCTTGACATAATATCATGCGACTCAACAGGAAGCCAGTTAAGCTCAACAAATTGTGACTTGCCTATATGAGACCTATGGCCCATGTTTAGAATTACTCTTATTAATTTATTTTGTGCTGCTTTCAGCCTCCCTTTAAGTTGTTTTGTTAGGCCTTCAAACCAGGAAGTGCATGCATATTCAAACTGGTGTAAAATTAAAGCGTTAGCTAAAATTATCATTGTTGACCTAACTAAAAATGTAGAATTTTTGGCTAAAAACTTTGTAAGCCCAGTGACTTTACTCAGAACCTTATTGGCCATCTTTCTGCCATCCACATTGTTTTCTAGGATGCAACCCTGATATTTTACTGACGTTTTTATAGTGACCTCAACATTATTCAAAATAACCCTAAATTTCGAGCATCTATTTAATTTATATTTTGAGCCAAACAAAATGGCCTCAGTCTTTTCAAAATGTAGAGACAGCATATTATCAATCAGCCAGTTGTTTACAGAAGATAACTCAGAGCTCAGGTTACTCTCTAGAGTGGATTGTTGTTTATGAGACATTAAAAGTGCAGAGTCATCTGCACTTTTAAGAAATAATTCACATGAACAGGAGTCTGCCATATCATTATGTTAAAAATAAGGACGGTCCAAGAATACTTCCTTGTGGAACTCCACATTCAACTATACAAGGGTCTGACAGTACTCCCCACTAATTGTTCCCTCCCTGATAGGTAAGATCTAAACCATTTACAGGTGGAGCTGTCTGCCCCTAAGGCCTCAAGTTTGGCAATCAGTCTGTCATGGTTCACCGTATCAAATGCCTTTTGAAGATCCAATAACACCATTCCGCAGAGATTTCCATAATCTATTTCCCTGTGTATGATGTCAGATAAATAGAGTAGGCATGATTCGGTAGAATGTGACTTCCTGAATCCGGATTGGAATTTAAACATGAAGTTGTTTTTATTCATGTATTCATTAAATTGCTCATTGACCAACCTTTCAAATATTTTTGATACTATACATAAAATAGAGACTGGTCTGTAGTTACCAGGATCATGGCTATTTCCCTTTTTAAAAAGGGGACCTTGGCCCTCTTGAGGTAATTCGGGAAAACACCAGTTTCAGGTTAAAAATATGTGAGATGTATGGGGCTATTTGGGCAGCAGTATCTCGTAAAAACCGAGGAGATAACCCATCTAACCCAGGGCCCTTAGAGCAGTCTAACTGTAATAGCTTTTTTTTCCACCTCCCCTACCTCAACCTTCCGGAAGCTTGTTCTGGAGGTCGAGGTGATGCCCGATGCTGTTCCGGAGGCCGAGGCAGTGCCCGAAGCCGAGGTGCCTCAGGTCTCCACAGACAGTTCAGAGTCAAGTCATGTTCCTGTGAACTCTCCAGAGTCGAGGCAGATTCAGGTGGACTCTCTGGAGTCGAGTCAGGTACCGGTGGACTCTCCGGAGTCGAGGCAGGTTCCAGTGGACCCTCCAGAGTCGAGTCAGGAGCCAGTGGACCCTCCGGAGTCGAGTCAGGTGCCAGTGGACCCTCCAGAGTCGAGTCAGGTGTTTATGGACCCTCCAGAGCCAGGGCCAGTCACTGATGACCATCCAGAGCCAGGGCCAGTCACCGATGACCCTCCAGAGCCTAGTCAAGTCACTGGGTGGTCTGCTGCTCCGTTCTGGGGGACTCCGGCCTCAACCACGGGGGCGTGTTGGTCATCTGCTCCGCCCTGGGGGACTCCGATGTCGACCACGAGGACGTGGTGGTCATCCGCTCCACCTTGGGGGACTCTGGCGGCGACCACGAGGACGTGGTGGTCATCCGCTCCACCCTGGGGGACTCTGGCAGTTACACTTTTGGTGTCTGTTCCCCATGTTTTGCTTTTCCGGCCCTCCGTCCCTCCCCCTGAGCCTCCACCTGTCCGCCTCCCTCCTGGTCTCTGTGTTGTGTTTATCGTGGAGTGTCTGGGAGCAGCTCCGTAGAGGGGGGGTACTGTTACAGTGTCTGGGTTGTGTAACCACCATCACCTGACCTCAATTCACTTTCTTTTTTTGATGCCGCAAATATGTTTAACAAACACACTGTCACAGCAGCCAAAAAAGACAAAATATATAATAAGTGTTAAGAGCCCAACTAATGAAAACACTAATCACTGTTATGGTGACACACATTAGAGTTAAACCTTTGTTAATTCTCAATAAAAACTTTTGTGGATGTCTAACAGAAATAAAGTCAGTCTGGTTAGTAATAAGTGAAGCTGGTAAAGGTGTTTGTGGAGTTGTTTAATCCTCCTCTGGTGAGATCTCCAGAGATTTGATGTCTTCTTTTATCTTCAATTGATTTCATCTAAGGTTGTGGCTGAAGTCAGTTTTAGTTCTTGTGTTTCTGCTCATCTCTTTTTTGTTCTCTTCTTTCCTTCAGTGATTCTACTTGTTAACAGGCTTATTAAGGCTGAAATTACTTCATTTGTAATATAGACACAGATTTTGTGGCTCAGATAAGGTCCAGTTCTGGTTAATTTCTTTACTTTTGGCTGACATGTGGCTTTTCTATGGCCTGCTTGTGGTTCAAATCTGGCAAACAGGAGTGGTTCCAAGGGCCATCATTCCACGCTGCATGTGGGCCAGATCATCTTTCCACGGGTGCCAGATGTGGGCCGGATCTGGCCCGACACAATGTTGCTATGTGGGTTGTGTTGCTGTGTTGAGTTTAGATAAAGTACTTTAAGTTTTGGTAAACGCTTGTTAGCAGTTGAAAAAAAAACTTTAATGACAATTCCCTTTATTACTTATTGTCTAGACTCTCTGACAATGAGCGTTTTCATTTTTATTCCCAAAACTTCAGTTGCACTAATGCTGGTGATATTCTTTTCTATGTTTTATAAAATTAAAAGCACTTTTTCTCAAGATTCACAATCATAATATTATATTGTCTCATTTATCAAAAAAAATAAAAATAATTATATATATATATATATATATATATATATATATATATATATATATATATATATATATATATATATATATAGCCCCCATGGCACTGTATTCATATTTAAATATTGATAAAGTTTGACACTATATTGAGCAGAACATTGAAATGTGTTTCTGTTGCTACATGAGAACATCTCAAGACGTCAGTATATTTGACAAATATTGCATTTAATCCACTTCATTTGTAATAAAGTATGCATACACTGAGCGTCACTATGGGAAGCACAAAGTATCTCTGTTTTCAACAAGTCATCGAGACGGAGGAAGGTTAATGTGGGAAGGGCGTAAAAAGTGGAATGCAGTCTTGCAGTTGTGCAGGAAGAGTTGAAAATGTGGACCACTGTAGTGATTTTCAGATGTTTTCTCATCTGATTTTCAAATGTTTAAGCTGGACATTCAGTTAAATTGTATTTTACATTCGTGAATGAAATATGAGTAAATGATTTCTGCTCCCAAGGGATAGAAATTTTCTTCAGATCTCAATTAGCTAATAGCTGGAAATATAGATAATTTTGTTTTGTCCAATTACATATAAAAACCTCAATCCAGTGTTTGAATCCACATTAAATCTGAGAAACTCCTTAGCTGGGTGAATTTCATCATCATATTCAGAATATTAAAAATCACTTGAAAAATACAAATATGTAGACAGTGAATGACAATATACAAATGACAATTGTAGGCAGGTATATTACAAAGTGAAGTTATGTATGTACATATATATTGTGTGCAAAATTTAAGTGTATACTAAGTATGTGTGTTAGATAAATAAAGTGTGTGTGTATATAAATATAAAGTGTAGTGTGTTCGCCATTATTGTCAGCTGTTCATAAGATGGATTGCCTGAGGGAAGAAACTGGTCCTGTGTCTGGTCGTTCTAGTGCTCAGTGCTCTGTAGCGTCGACCAGACGGCAACAGTTCAAAGAGGGAGTGTGCTGGATGTGAGGGGTCCAGAGAGATTTTGACAGCCCTTTTTCTCACTCTGGATAAGTACAGTTCTTGAATAGATGGAAGAGTGGAATAGATTCATTGGTTGATTCGTGTCATGTGACCCTTAGTGTTTTGTATTAGCAGCACTCATGTTGCCATTGTCTCTTGTTGAGTATTGTCCCAGTAACCTGTTGGTTGGCTTGTGGTTTTGTTTATGTCAAGTTTGCTCATTCTATGTCTGTTCATGCCGAGCCAAGCCAAGGTATCAAGTCTTTGTTTATTGTTTGGATTACGGTTTTATGTTGGGATCACTTTGAATAAAGCAGCACTTACACTTCTCACTACGCTCGCCTCAGTGTACTATTCATTACATAAAGCTCTTTCTGATTCTGAGTAAGGATTATAAATAAATAAATGGGGACAAGTAACGAAAAAGAAGCAGGCCTATCACTGATGAGTAACTATTTTTACATATGGTGTACAACATGACTTGTCTATAACCACACTGTTACAGTGAACCACCCCAACACATCAGTTACCACCCTATCACAAGGTCCTTTTCTTACATTTATAGAAAGGAAATTAAATGTTACATAAATGAATGTTGAATGATGCTGATGTGTGTGTGGATTAATCCAATAAATGTAAATTTTTAAAATCTTATTTAAAAAAATCTCTAATGGTGTACATATTGTCCGATATGGGATGGTAAAATTAAGGCACTCTTTCCTGCATAAAAATTTGTTAGTTAGCTAGCTTAGCTATAGCCTTGTAGCTTATTTATCAAGTTACATAGCCATTAAAAGATCTACTTAAAGTTTGGGGTGGTGAAATGATCCTTTGACAATGTTTCCTGGCGCCAATTACATCACTCTCCAGTTGGCAGTTCTCAGAGTAATAAAACACGTTACTTTCTTTTGTGTCCTTACTTCCTTCTTTATTTACTTCCTTCTTATTCTCGTTGTCAGTGCAGAATTGTTATTGTTTGTATCTTATCTATTGTACCTTATATTGACTATTATGAAAAGAGATTAGCGGCCTGCATAGAAAAGGCCTTAATTAAACTTTAAACAACAGGAGAAAAATATAATTGATGACTAGACATAAATATTTCATGACTCTAGAAACCTCTTTGTGAAGACAGGGGCATAATACAGTGAAATATGTTCTTTAGCTATATAAATACAGTCATGTGTGTGGGTAAAATTTACCCACTGGCGCTTTTACATCGACCCCTGGCAGTTGACTTAACTTGACTTGACTTGACAGACTTTTATTGTCATTCAGTATACAACAAGTGTGTACAGAACGGAATTTCGTTTGCATAGGCCACAGTTTCAGTACAAAGTGTTTAAGTGTTCAACAGTCTGATGGCTTGGGGAAAAAAACTGTTATAGAACCTGGTGGTCCTACACCGCATGCTGAGGAACCTCTTTCCGGAGGCCAGCAGAATAAACAGACCATAATGGGGGTGAGAGGAGTCGCTACAGATTTTTCTGGCCCGAGATGCACAGCGGTTCTCTGCAATGTCCTGAATGGAGGGGAGAGAAGTGCCGATGATTCTCTCTGCTGTCCTCACCACTCTTCTCATAGAGCAAGGCTCGAGTGTAGAGCGGAGGAGACGGCACCGATGACCCTCCAGAGCCTAGTCAAGTCACTGGGTGGTCTGCTGCTCCGTTCTGGGGGACTCCGGCCTCAACCACGGGGGCGTGTTGGTCATCTGCTCCGCCCTGGGGGACTCCGATGTCGACCACGAGGACGTGGTGGTCATCCGCTCCACCTTGGGGGACTCTGGCAGTTACACTTCTGGTGTCTGTTCCCCATGTTTTGCTTTTCCGGCCCTCCGTCCCTCCCCCTGAGCCTCCACCTGTCCGCCTCCCTCCTGGTCTCTGTGTTGTGTTTATCGTGGAGTGTCTGGGAGCAGCTCCGTAGAGGGGGGGTACTGTTACAGTGTCTGGGTTGTGTAACCACCATCACCTGACCTCAATTCACTTTCTTTTTTTGATGCCGCAAATGTGTTTAACAAACACACTGTCACAGCAGCCAAAAAAGACAAAATATATAATAAGTGTTAAGAGCCCAACTAATGAAAACACTAATCACTGTTATGGTGACACACATTAGAGTTAAACCTTTGTTAATTCTCAATAAAAACTTTTGTGGATGTCTAACAGAAATAAAGTCAGTCTGGTTAGTAATAAGTGAAGCTGGTAAAGGTGTTTGTGGAGTTGTTTAATCCTCCTCTGGTGAGATCTCCAGAGATTTGATGTCTTCTTTTATCTTCAATTGATTTCATCTAAGGTTGTGGCTGAAGTCAGTTTTAGTTCTTGTGTTTCTGCTCATCTCTTTTTTGTTCTCTTCTTTCCTTCAGTGATTCTACTTGTTAACAGGCTTATTAAGGCTGAAATTACTTCATTTGTAATATAGACACAGATTTTGTGGCTCAGATAAGGTCCAGTTCTGGTTAATTTCTTTACTTTTGGCTGACATGTGGCTTTTCTATGGCCTGCTTGTGGTTCAAATCTGGCAAACAGGAGTGGTTCCAAGGGCCATCATTCCACGCTGCATGTGGGCCAGATCATCTTTCCACGGGTGCCAGATGTGGGCCGGATCTGGCCCGACACAATGTTGCTATGTGGGTTGTGTTGCTGTGTTGAGTTTAGATAAAGTACTATAAGTTTTGGTAAACGCTTGTTAGCAGTTGAAAAAAAAAACTGTAATGACAATTCCCTTTATTACTTATTGTCTAGACTCTCTGACAATGAGCGTTTTCATTTTTATTCCCAAAACTTCAGTTGCACTAATGCTGGTGATATTCTTTTCTATGTTTTATAAAATTAAAAACACTTTTTCTCAAGATTCACAATCATAATATTATATTGTCTCATTTATAAAAAAAAAAATAATAATTATATATATATATATATATATATATATATATATATATATATATATATATATATATATATATATATATATATATATATATATATATAGCCCCCATGGCACTGTATTCATATTTAAATATTGATAAAGTTTGACACTATATTGAGCAGAACATTGAAATGTGTTTCTGTTGCTACATGAGAACATCTCAAGACGTCAGTATATTTGACAAATATTGCATTTAATCCACTTCATTTGTAATAAAGTATGCATACACTGAGCGTCACTATGGGAAGCACAAAGTATCTCTGTTTTCAACAAGTCATCGAGATGGAGGAAGGTTAATGTGGGAAGGGCGTAAAAAGTGGAATGCAGTCTTGCAGTTGTGCAGGAAGAGTTGAAAATGTGGACCACTGTAGTGATTTTCAGATGTTTTCTCATCTGATTTTCAAATGTTTAAGCTGGACATTCAGTTAAATTGTATTTTACATTCGTGAATGAAATATGAGTAAATGATTTCTGCTCCCAAGGGATAGAAATTTTCTTCAGATCTCAATTAGCTAATAGCTGGAAATATAGATAATTTTGTTTTGTCCAATTACATATAAAAACCTCAATCCAGTGTTTGAATCCACATTAAATCTGAGAAACTCCTTAGCTGGGTGAATTTCATCATCATATTCAGAATATTAAAAATCACTTGACATGTGGAAGGGGAAACAAAATATATTAGCTTCTGAACTCATTTACTGAATTTCTCCTGAGATGTTGAAAAAAAGCTACCCATACAGTATAAGACCAGCATAGCTTTAAATAAAATTAAAATTTTTTAAGAATTAATTTCAACCAGATTTGGAGATGATGTGCTATTCACCGTTTAGGCTAACAGATGGCTAAATCGTGAAGAGTCTTAATAAAAAAAGAAGGAAAAAATAAACTCAAGTAACATGAACCCTTTTGCAGTTGTTTCTTTCGTTTCATACCTCTGCATGATCATACATGTGCTTCTAGAAAACACACGGCCAGTATCAAGAGTTCTAAAACAAATCAGGTTACAATCCTGTTTTAACTTGTATAAAAGAAATTACTTAACAACAATGGCTTTACTAAAAATAGTTAAAAGCTTATTTGTTAACCTAACAGTTTTATATGTAAAGATGATCAACTATGTGAAAAAAAGATGTGATGTGATGTGATGTTACTATAACAGGACAGGATGAAACCCTTCACTTACAAACTCAACATACATCAAACAAATACCAACGCAAGCACTCACGCACAACCTGTCTGTCCATCAGCAGCTCAAACCACATTTCTGAAGAAACTCGACCGCAGCAGCTTTCAAGCTGTCTCAGCAGACGACTCTGCTAGTCAGAGTTAGCAGACTGTATGCAATATACTGTATGCATTTGCAAAAAGTGAATGATTGCAAAACATTTTTAAAACGCATAAGCTTTATTGTACCATGAAATTTAAGTTGACTGTCCAATGTTCACACAGTACTCTCTCTACAACTACATAATAAACACAGACAGATCTGTAAAAATTATCAATGTTCAATTATCAACAAGTGAAGTCTTAAAGGAATATATATATATGTATATTGGTTCTCAGGGGAGTGTTTTGAAGAACCAGACAATCCAAGATAATGCTAAATCAACAACGATCAAATCCAGCTGAGTTAGACATGTGCCTTCATTGGTTGATTCGTGTCATGTGACCCTTACTGTTTTGTTTTAGCAGCCCTCATGTTGCCATTGTCTCTTGTTGAGTATTGTCCCAGTAACCTGTTGGTTAGCTTGTGGTTTTGTTTATGTCAAGTCTGCACATGCTATGTCTGTTCATGCCGAGCCAAGCCAAGTTTATTGTTTGGATTACGGTTTTATGTTGGGATCACTTTGAATAAAGCAGCACTTGGGTTCTCACTAAGCTCGCCTCAGTGTACTATTCATTACATAAAGCTCTTTCTGATTCTGAGTAAGGATTATAAATAAATAAATGGGGACAAGCAGAGAAAAAGAAGCAGGCCTATCACTGATGAGTAACTATTTTTACATATGGTGTACAACATGACTTGTCTATAACCACACTGTTACAGTGAACCACCCCAACACATCAGTTACCACCCTGTCACAAGGTCCTTTTCTTACATTTATAGAAAGGAAATTAAATGTTACATAAATGAATGTTGAATGATGCTGATGTGTGTGTGGATTAATCCAATAAATGTAAATTTTTAAAATCTTATTTAAAAAAATCTCTAATGGTGTACATATTGTCCGATATGGGATGGTAAAATTAAGGCACTCTTTCCTGCATAAAAATTTGTTAGTTAGCTAGCTTAGCTATAGCCTTGTAGCTTATTTATCAAGTTACATAGCCATTAAAAGATCTACTTAAAGTTTGGGGTGGTGAAATGATCCTTTGACCATGTTTCCTGGCGCCAATTGCATCACTCTCCAGTTGGCAGTTCTCAGAGTAATAAAACACGTTACGTTCTTTTGTGTCCTTACTTCCTTCTTTATTTACTTCCTTCTTATTCTCGTTGTCAGTGCAGAATTGTTATTGTTTGTATCTTATCTATTGTACCTTATATTGACTATTATGAAAAGAGATTAGCGGC
Organism: Carassius auratus; assembly: GCF_003368295.1. Classification (NCBI taxonomy): domain Eukaryota; kingdom Metazoa; phylum Chordata; class Actinopteri; order Cypriniformes; family Cyprinidae; genus Carassius; species Carassius auratus. Next base: position 6,231,578 of record NC_039264.1, on the reverse strand, counting down.
CTGCATAGAAAAGGCCTTAATTAAACTTTAAACAACAGGAGAAAAATATAATTGATGACTAGACATAAATATTTCATGACTCTAGAAACCTCTTTGTGAAGACAGTGGCATAATACAGTGAAATATGTTCTTTAGCTATATAAATACAGTCATGTGTGTGGGTAAAATTTACCCACTGGCGCTTTTACATCGACCCCTGGCAGTTGACTTGACTTGACTTGACTTGACAGACTTTTATTGTCATTCAGTATACAACAAGTGTGTACAGAACGAAATTTCGTTTGCATAGGCCACAGTTTCAGTACAAAGTGTTCTAAGTGTTCAACAGTCTGATGGCTTGGGGAAAAAAACTGTTATAGAACCTGGTGGTCCTACACCGCATGCTGAGGAACCTCTTTCCGGAGGCCAGCAGAATAAACAGACCATAATGGGGGTGAGAGGAGTCGCTACAGATTTTTCTGGCCCGAGATGCACAGCGGTTCTCTGCAATGTCCTGAATGGAGGGGAGAGAAGTGCCGATGATTCTCTCTGCTGTCCTCACCACTCTTCTCATATCCTTCCAGTCAGAGGCATTACAGCCTCCACACCACACTGAGATACAGCTGGTCAAGATGCTCTCTATGGTGCTTCTGTAAAATATGGTGAGGATAGGTGGAGGCAGATGGGCTCTTCTCATCCTCCGTAGGAAGTACATCCGCTGCTGTGCCCTCTTCACCAGTGATGCAGTGTTTACAGACCAGGTAAAATCATTTGTGATAAGCACCCCCAGAAACTTTGTACTGCTAACCACCTCCACGGTTATGTTGTTGATGAGTAGTGGAGCATGGCTGGGCTGGTTCTTCCTGAAGTCGACAATGAGTTCTTTGGTCTTGTCGACATTCAGGATCAGGCTGTTATCTCTGCACCAGCCCGCCAACTGCTCCACCTCTTCTCTGTAGGCCAGGTCCTTGTCATCCCTGATGAGGCCTACCACTGTTGTGTCATCCGCAAATTTCACGATGTGATTTGTGACATGCCTAGGGACGCAATCATGTGTCATCGGGGTGAACAACAAAGGACTCAGGACACAACCCTGAGGGGAGCCTGTACTGAGGGTGATGACGCTGGAGGTATTCTGTCCAACCCGTACTGACTGAGGTCTGTCAGTGAGGAAATCAAGCAGCCAGTTCCGCAAGGGGGTGCTGAAGCCCAGAGGTTTCAGTTTGTCTACTAGATGTTGAGGGATGATGGAATTAAAAGCTGAACTGAAGTCCAGAAACAACAGCGTAACATGCGTGTTCTTCTCCTCCAGATGTGCAAGGCTCGAGTGTAGAGCGGAGGAGATGGCATCCTCAGTGGAGCAATTTGGCCGGTAGGCAAACTGAAAGGGGTCAAGCGTGAGAGGGAGTCTAGAGATGATGTAGTCTTTGACCAGCCTTTCAAAGCACTTCATTATGATGGAAGTCAGTGTGATGGGCCGGTAGTCATTTAGAGAGGTGATCCAAGATTTTTTTGGCACTGGGATAATGGTGGCGGTCTTTAGGCATGATGGCACTATGGCTTGGTCTAGCGAGATGTTAAAAATATCCGTCAGAACACAAGCCAGCTGGTCTGCACTTTCCTTGAGCACTCGCCCCTGTATGTTATCAGGGCCTGGAGCCTTCTGGATGTTTACCCTCCTCAGAGACTTCCGCACATCAGTTATGTCCAGGCAAAGCGTCTTTTCTTGCTGATGGGGAACTGCTTTCTCAGCACGGGTGCTGTTTAGTGCCTCAAACCTTGCAAAAAAATATTTATATTTTTATATATCTAGAACTGTAATTAATAACAGTTCTAGATATATAAAATATTAACAGTTTCACTGTCAAAAGCTGTCAAGCCAGGTTTATTTTTAAGTTTTCATTTATTGTTTTTGTTTTGTTTATTTCATCTGATTAGTTTAAAATCACAAACACATATTCATAATATACATCAGTACTAAAATATACATCAGTAAAACGGAGTTCTAATAATTCTCTTCCTATGAATAAATTGAAAGCTTTCAGGCTTATTATAAGAAATCTGGCATTGAAAGTGTTAATCAAGTTTGCATTTTGAGACTCATTTATTGTTCTGTAATGCAGGGCTCCACCCTCATCCGTCTATTTTGCCTCCTTCCTTGATTTATATCTCTCTTGCTTTATTGCTCTCACTTACGCTTCATCAGTCTGTGGACATGACTATGCAAAAATAATGCTGCTCCGTCAGAATTTTATCATCATTCTTGTGTTCTTTGGGATGGTATTGAGTGGGTATGTAATTACTCTTCAGCAATATTAGGAGGCTTGCTTTGTGTTTGAGTTGTGAATTGATGTGATAATAATGCGGTTTTATTCCTCAAAAGTTGGTAACATTACCGCTGCTGGACATGTTGCCAGGAGGAGTACGTGATGTATTTAACATAGTATTGCCACTCTATTCTGCTTATGCAACTTTTATTAATGACAAAAATCTTTATAAACTAACCTTGACAAACATACTTTACATTTCCAAAACTGCATTTTATGACCCATTTAATTTTTTTTTTTTTTTTTTGGAGAATTATATTAAGAGTGGTTTAGTGGTTCAGGTTTCAGGATTTCTAAATGATAGGTTTGGGACAGGAAACTCTAAAATATATAAAGCAATTATTTATTTACTCAGAATTTTCTGTGTACATGACAAGCAAATAATCTCATTCAGATCTATGTCTTTCTTTACAGGATCATTTACCTGAACCACAACCAGTGCAGGTGAGTCTAGTGAATTAAGAAAAACATAGTGCAGATGTAGTGCATGTGTTTTTCCCATTCAGGGAACTCGAGCTGCATCAAAAATGTCTCAGGTTACTTATGTAGCCATGGTTGCCTGAGTAGGGAATGAGATATTGCGTTCTCTGGGGTTGCTATGGGGAATGCTTCCTGTGATCCTGCAATAGCCCATGACGTCACTACCAATGCGACTATAGTATGAATAGGCACCGGGAGAACATGACATCCACTTCTTTGTCTGAAGCTTCCTTCCGAAGCATTGCAGAGAACCATGGTTACACAAGTAACCTGAGACGTTCCCTTTCAACCGCGTTTCCATTGTTGGGACAAAAGCAGGCATGCTAGTGCGTTTACAATACAAATTGTTGCAAAGCTGCTTTGTAATGATTTTTATTGTAAAAAGCGCTATACAAATAAACTTGAATTGAATTGAATTGAAAGGGAGCGAGATTAATAACGTGCAACCCTTACCATAGAGGTTTTCAGAAAGTGTGCAGAGTTTTCCCCCTCAAGGACATTGCGTGCATGCTCTTCACCCAAACAAAAAACACAGAGATGTGTGTCATCAAGTGTCAAATAAGGATGACATGGATTTACACATACTCTAAATACCTTGCTAGTACACACCATAATTTGGGAATAGAGATCGCTCTTACTACTGAAATGCACGCTTAAAACAAAACAGTCAAGGTCAAATTCAAGGTCAAACTTTTTTATATGGCACAATTAAAACAACAAGAATGTTAACCAAAGTGCTTCACAAGCAGAGCACGTACACACAAATAAAACAGGGCTGGAAGGTATTCAGTCCAATCATAACAAGATAATTTAAACACAATTATACAATAAAATAATAATAATAATTACAACCCCTAGCATTTAAGAGATACATAAGATAAACCCAAATTAAGAATAAGCCTGAGAAAAAAAAGGTATGTTGATGCTTTAAAAAGTCTTAATGTAGGAGAAGCTCTGATAATTAAGGGTAGTGTTTTCAAAAGTTTTGGAGCATAGACTGAAAAAGTCCTGTCGCCTTTTGTTTTCAACCGAGATTTTGGGACATTTAAAAACAGCTGGACTGAAGATCTGACTGAGTGATCTCTGAGGGGAATATAAACTTAAAAGTTCTGATGTATAGTTAGGGGCAAGTCCATGTAGAGCTTTAAACATGTATGTTAAAACCTTGAAATCAATTATTTGTATCACGGGAAGCCAATGAAGAGAAGCCTGTAAAAGGATTTTTTGTCCCAGTCAAGAAATGAGCTGCAACATTTTGGACTAACTGTAATCGTGTACTGTAACTGTATTAAAAGGGATGACTGTCTAATTCCAGCATACAATGGATTGCAATAATCAAGCCTTGAGTAAATAAAAGTGTGAATTAAAGTCTCCAAATCCTGAAAGGTGAGGAGGAGCTTTAACTTTCGCAGTCGCTTTAGCTGGAAAAAGCTAGCCCTGACCACTGAATGTATTTGTTTGTCGAACTTCAGGTCAGCATCTAAAATGACCCCCAGATTTTTCACAATTTCTTTGACTGAAAATGCCCCAAGAGACCACTGTATTTGTAAATCTGTGGTTTAGACCCAAATAGGATAATCTGGGTCAATCTCGATAATTCTTTAATATCCTTTAAAACATGCTAGTAGAGAAATTACAGATTCACTACCAGAATCTAATGGTAAGTAGAGCTGGGTATAATCTGCATAGATTTGATAGGAGATGTTATGGCGCTCAAAATTAAACGCTCAATGGAAGCATATAAAAAGAAAATAAAAAACTGGACCCAGAATAGAACCCTGTGGCACCCCACAGGTGATTGGCCTAGGGAATAATGAAGGTTCTCCAATTTCTACAGATATCCTCCTATTTGATAGATAAGACTCAAACCAATCTAAAGCAGCTGTCACTGAATATGAAGAAAAAGATGACGTATTCTCCCGGCACCTATTATACTATACTCACACCGGTAGTGATGTCATGGGCTGCTGCCGGCCAACATGTTGCTGCTGTTTTTGAGCGTATGCTTCAGACAAGGGTCACAACAAGCCGTTCCAAATAGTGACCCCTAGAGGATGCAGTTCGAAGTTCCCTTGAAAGGGAACTGTTGATTTGAGAAGTTTGTATTACTGAATTATTTATTTCTACTGTTTTAAGATGCAATCAGAAGATGAAAGAACAAGGCATCATCAAGTATGAGGAGCAACTGCATGCACACACATGCTAGTTTTTATGTACATGCTCATGTTCAAAAACACAAGCACATCCTGTTTTATTTTTCATTTTTCAATGTTTTATTGATATTTTGAGTGTACACATAAAAGTAGACCCTTTTCAGATTTGTATTACTCTTATATGTACTATCAAGTCTGAGGGAGCATTTTAAGTTCTTTTCACTGTTATCATTAAAATCTGCAAGTGGTGGCACCGACGAAATCATCCACCCAAGGAAGTCAAGATGCAATCAGCAGATAACAGAACAAGGCATCACCAAGTGAGTAATGATGTAGTACACACATACACACACATGCTAGTATTTATGTACATGTTCATGTTCAAAATCACAAACACAGCATAATCTAATTCAGATATGTAAGGGTTTGACTTTGTTATTATCAGCCTAGAATGGAAGCAAAATACCTTTGGATTGCGCTCATCACCAGGGTAAGTAAAACTTCATCTTCTTAAAAGTGACTTTATTTTTAAGTTGATCCATAGTTAAAAAGGACAGATGCTTAGGACAAATATATTATTGGTTTATGGTTGTTTTTGTTGATCTGATCAGATGACCAGTAATAACGAGTTAAACGATGATTCTTCAGGTCATAGTTGGAAATAATAATAAAAAAAATAGGAAACCCATGTTTTAAATGTGTATCGACTATTTGAACAAATCAAATCTCTGTTGTTCTTTCTGCTCGTTAATTTTTATAACAGGTTGTTGTACAACCAGCAGAGTGCATTGGTAGGGTGAGTATTATGTTATAGTATCAACCTTTATAGCCCATTTCCACTCCTAAATAGATTGATTTACAGTGTTGTATGTGTGTTTTTAAAGAAGTCGGACAGATGTTGCTTCTGTGACTTCATGGTCAGCTCCAATCATTTGGGAGGGAACATTTGACTCCACACTGATCGACTCGATCTACAAACAACAGAATCTCACCATCGCAACCACTGCCTTCGCTTTGGGAAAGTAAGCCTTCATGATACTTCTTTTCTTGTATTGTATTGTACATTTTGTTTCCCCTCCTATGTTTTCTTTGTTTCTGGAAATATTAATGAGTAAAGGATAAATTAACACTCTAAAAAAAATGCAGGGTTAAATACAACCCTGTGTTGGGTAAAATATAGACAAAACCTGCAATTGGGTCGTTTTGACCCAGCGGTTGGGTTGCTGGGTAAAATATGGACAAACCCTGCAGTTGTCTAAACTAGCCGGTTGCCCATTTGTCCATACAACCAGCAATGGGTAGTATTTAACCTAAAAAAAATTTAGAGAGTAATATATCTCACTGTATTTGTTTTCTCTGTTTGTTAGATACGTACGTTTTGTCAAAGATTTTCTGGAGTCAGCAGAGCAGCATTACTTTGTTGGATTTCGAGTGCATTACTACTTGTTTACAGATCAACCAGAATTAGTTCCTGAAGTGAAGATGGGTGAAAACCGTAGTCTGACAGTTCTAAAGGTTCAGAGTTTGAGCAGATGGCAGGACATCAGTATGAGCAGGATGGAAAAACTGGAGAAACTGATAGAGAGTGAACTGGCCAGTGAGGCCAACTATATCTTCTGCCTGGACATAGATACCAAGTTCTATGGCCGTTGGGGTGTGGAGTCTTTGGGTCGTCTGGTAGGCGTGATACATCCTTGGCTCTATGATACTTCAAGGGATAAATTCACATATGAGCGCAGTCCAAAGTCTCAAGCATACATTCCAGCTGGGGAAGGTGATTATTATTACGCTGGTGCTGCATTTGGTGGTTCATTGGAGGATGTATATCATCTCACAAAAACCTGCAGGGAGAAGATGAGCATTGATGCTGCAAGCTCCATTGAGGCGGTATGGCAAGAGGAGTCTCACTTGAACAAGTATTTCCTTTTGAACAAACCTAGTAAACTGCTCTCTCCTGAATATATGTGGCGGGACATCAACGCAAGTGCCGCCCAAATAAAAATTGTTCGCTTCACTAATGTACCTAAAAACTATGCTGAAGTTCGTCCAAACCCGTAGGAACTGTTAGCTGAGGTGTTCATTTAAGTTGTAACTGTGTATTGGATGTTCTTGTACAAAACAGAAATGAAATAAAGTTTGGTAAAAAAAAAAAAAAAAAAACTTTTTTTTCTTCTACTTTAAAATTGAATTTAAAATTAAAAGTGATTAAAGGCAGTACAATAATAAAACAGAGCAAACTATTACAGAATAAACATGGAGGGTGATTTACAAATGTACATATACATCTAAACACATTCAAGTATCTACTCAAGAACTTAGGGACTAATTTTTAATAGACAGGCAAACTATATCAGCTATCACATTTTATCACAGTTTTTTTTTTAAGTCACAACTCGAACTTCTATTCAAACTCAGCTTCTTACAGAAGACATATTTAGGAGATGGGTCGATTTAGTGTGCAGCTTTTCATCTGAAAACACACTGCAAACATTTCCATTAGAGTCAGGCATTGTCTTTTTTTCAACTGGGGGCACAAGAGTGGCCATAATTGATACAGATTTTTATTTATATGTAGAACTGTAAATATCCAAATCATAGTTGAAAATGTGTACTTAAGTACAAGTACTGTTACATTGATGAAAAAACAAAAACAAAATTACAAGTAAAAGTATTGCTGTCAAAACAGTACTTAAGTTAAAGTTCTCCTCTCAAAAACTACTCAGAGTTCTAGTTTCTAGTTACTTTTTAGCTGCCGATTTTTAATGAATTAACCAAATATATATATATATTAATTCTTATCAAAGATCTATGTGACAGTCGAGGTTCAAAACTACTGAATTTGTTCTCACTCACCGGACTTGTTTGTGTAGGTGATGCAGGGGTGCCAGGTTTTTGCAAAAAAATCTGCTCAATTGCTGCTTAAAAATAGTCCAAAACTAGCCTAATCACATTTCTAGGAGTAAATTAAATGTCATGTTTTCAGAATCAGAATCAGAATCAGAATGAGCTTTATTGCCAGGTATGTTTACACATTCGAGGAATTTGTTTTCGTGACAGAAGCTACGCAGTACAACAGAATGACAGAGACGGAACATAAAACACATAATAAAAGAATAAAAAATACAAATAAGTAGACAGTGAATGACAATATACAAATGACAATTGTAGGCAGGTATATTACAAAATGCAGTTATATATGTACATGTAAATTATGTGCAAAATTTAAGTGTATACTAAGTATGTGTGTTAGATAAATAAAGTGTATGAAAGTGTATTTATTCCCCAGTAAAAATTGCATTCAAGAGGGTCCCATGCAAGTTTTTTTTTTTTTTTTTTTTTTTTTGTGGGGTTCCTCTGGTAAAAATTCGCATTCACGTTATTGGGGTTGCTTCAACCCGCAGCAACAGGGTTAAGTAGCCAAGCTCCGCAGGAAAACCATGGACCACTAACACTGAGGTGATGTAAAAGAGGAAAGCAGGCATTTGGACCAAAGCACTGTGAGTCGAGGGAGGGGGAGACCCAAAATGTTTCTATACTTAAAATGCATTTTTGCCACATTTATGTAATTTTACTACTCACACAATTATTAAAGTATAATTATATAAGTATTTATAAGTATAAACCATTGTAATTAACAATGAGCAGTGTGGTTTATGATCATATTTTTTTTGGGGGGGGGAGGCCTAATGGTTAGAGTCGGACTCCCAATCGAAGGGTTGTGGGTTCTAGTCCCGGGCTGGCAGGAATTGTGGGTGGGGGGAGTGCATGTACAGTTCTCTCTCCACCTTCAATACCACGACTTAGGTGCCCTTGAGCTAGTCATCGAACCCCCAACTGCTCCCCGGGCGCCGCAGCATAAATGGCTGCCCACTGCTCCGGGTGTGTGTTCACAGTGTGTGTGTGTGTGTGTTCACTGCTCTGTGTGTGTGTGCATTTCGGATGGGTTAAATGCAGAGCACAAATTCTGAGTATGGGTCACCATGCTTGGCTGAATGTCACTTCACTTCACTTCACTTCACTTCACTTCACTTCACTTCACTTCTCTTTAGGTGGGGCCTGTTTGCACCTCCACTTTAATCAACAGGAAGCAGATGCGTGTCAAACTCACTGTCAGAGAGGAAAGATAGACACAACTTGTCTCTGTGTATATCCGGTAGATACTGTGGAAAATTAGTAATGGAACCATGTCAGATATTTCAGTATCTGCATCAAAATATAGATGATAAGTAATTGATAAATTACTCTGAGCTCCCTCACTGTCAGATCAGGGGCAAGTTCAAGCTCAAACCGGTGCAGCTACGGTTTTCGTAGCAATTTTAAAATTGGAAGACCCACTTCCAGACCACTTCTGGAAAAGTATTCTTTGGACGGCTGAAATTAAGTTCAACCTGTACCAGAATGATGGGAAGAAAAAAGTATGGAGAAGGCTTGGAACAGCTCATGATCCAAAGCATACAACATCATCTGTGACACATGGTGGAGCAGTGTGATGCATGAGTGTGCATTGCCTCCAGTGGCACTGGGTAACTGATGTTCATTAATGACATGACTGAAGACAAAAGCAGCCGCAAGAGTTCTGAAGTGTATAGAGGTATAATGTCTGCTCAGATTCAGTCAGTTGGTTGGGCGGCGCTTTATAATGGACGATGACCCAAAATATACAGTAAAAGCAACCCAGGAGTTGTATTTTTCATTTTAAAATACAATTTTCATAAATTAAAAAAAATGAAATGAACACTACTGAACTGAAAATAAGTGCTGATTATTTTATCTATATAAATGATTAGATTAATCTGTAAAGTTTAAACTGCTCCATCTTAATTTGCATTTTAGAACTATAATGGTGGCGCAGTCATTTTGGAAAAAAATTTGAAAAAATGTTGATGTTTTAAAGTAAAAGAATAATAGGAGAAAATATGTGTCTGATTTTAATTATAGTTCTAAATGATATAACATGAAAAATAAGTATGATAGTATAATATGAATAAAAAAAGAGGACAATGTATAGTTTGGTGTAGGGCTGGGATAAACGATTATTTTTTAAACGATTAATCTAGCGATTATTTTTTTCGATGCATCGATTAATCTAACGATGAATTTTTTCAGACCCATTCGATTTCGATTATCTCCCCATTAATTGACTACTAACAATTTATACATGTTGATTTACATATCTGAATGAAAAAAACATGAATTCCTTAACATCGCAATATATGTTTATTGCTCTTAAAATTACAAAATAAAAGACTGACTAAGAAAGTATTACTTTGCACATGTATAGAGATGGCATTGAATAAAACCTTGAAGCCTTGAAAACACATAGCTTACTGAAACAAGCTTACTGAACACATAGGGCCTAGCTTACTGAAAAAAGTTCTTCTTTCAGATGAAAATAACAACAACTTGATGTCACCCAAAATACTTGTTTAGAGCAATTGAAAGAATACAGTAACCAATGTAAACTTGAGGGCTTTAAGCTAATACAGAGAGTGCTTTTACAAAAAAATAAAAAAATAAAAAATTAACAGTGGGAGCCAGCAGCCTGTCATGGAAAAAAAAAAAAAATCTCAGAATGCTCCACGTGAAACTTTGGCGTTCCGCCCTTTTTCTATTGTGTCTTATGATTTTGGTCAATAAGAACGAGGGAGAAAGAGAGAGAGAGCGAGCGAGCAAGACAGCGCTCGTGTAGTTTGAAGACTGTGAGTGCGCGAGCGTGCGTGAAACTTTGGTGTTTCGCCCTTTTTCTATCGTGTCTAATGATTTTGATTAATATGCACAAGGGAGAGTGAGAGCAAGAAGCACTCGTGTTGTTTGAAGACTGTTAGTATGCGCGCAGCCGGGGCTCTCTCTCGTATGCGCCCTGTCAGGCGCAGCAGTCATTCTATTCTACATCACTCACGGATCAAATAAAGCTTTGACAGCTGCCAAAAAAAAAGATCAATGCAGAAAAACCCCTGGATTGGTTATACAGGTCCTTCTAAAAAATTAGCATATTGGATAAAAGTTCATTATTTTCCATAATGTAATGATAAAAATTAAACTTTCATATATTTTAGATTCATTGCACACCAACTGAAATATTTCAGGTTTTTTATTGTTTTAATACTGATGATTTTGGCATACAGCTCATGAAAACCCAAAATTCCTATCTCAAAAAATTAGCATATCATGAAAAGGTTCTCTAAACGAGCTATTAACCTAATCATCAGGTTCAATCAACTAATTAACTCTAAACACCTGCAAAAGATTCCTGAGGCTTTTAAAAACTCCCAGCCTGGTTCATTACTCAAAACCGCAATCATGGGTAAGACTGCCGACCTGACTGCTGTCCAGAAGGCCATCATTGACACCCTCAAACGAGAGGGTAAGACACAGAAAGAAGTTTCTGAACGAATAGGCTGTTCCTAGAGTGCTGGGTATCAAGGCACCTCAGTGGGAAGTCTGTGAGAAGGAAAAAGTGTGGCAAAAAACGCTGCACAACGAGAAGAGGTGACCGGACCCTGAGGAAGATTTGATTCCAGACCTTGGGGGACCTGCGGAAGCAATGGACTGAGTCTGGAGTAGAAACATCCAGAGCCACCGTGCACAGGCGTGTGCAGGAAATGGGCTACAGAGAAGCAGCACTGGACTGTTGCTCAGGGGTCCAAAGTCCTTTTTTCGGATGAAAGCAAATTTTGCATGTCATTCGGAAATCAAGGTGCCAGAGTCTGGAGGAAGACTGGGGAGAAGGAAATGCCAAAATGCCTGAAGTCCAGTGTCAAGTACCCACAGTCAGTGATGGTCTGGGGTGCCATGTCAGCTGCTGGTGTTGGTCCACTGTGTTTTATCAAGGGCAGGGTCAATGCAGCTAGCTATCAGGAGATTTTGGAGCACTTCATGCTTCCATCTGCTGAAAAGCTTTATGGAGATGAAGATTTCGTTTTTCAGCACGACCTGGCACCTGCTCACAGTGCCAAAACCACTGGTAAATGGTTTACTGACCATGGTATTACTGTGCTCAATTGGCCTGCCAACTCTCCTGACCTGAACCCCATAGAGTGTGGGATATTGTGAAGAGAAAGTTAAGAGATGTAAGACCCAACACTCTGGATGAGCTTAAGGCCACTATCAAAGCATCCTGGGCCTCCATAACACCTCAGCAGTGCCACAGGCTGATTACCTCCATGCCACGCCGCATTGAAGCAGTCATTTCTGCAAAAGGATTCCCGACCAAGTATTGAGTGCATAACTGAACATAATTATTTGAAGGTTGACTTTTTTGTATTAAAAACTTTTATTTTATTGGTCGGATTAAATATGCTAATTTTTTGAGATAGGAATTTTGGGTTTTCATGAGCTGTATGCCAAAATCATCAGTATTAAAACAATAAAAGACCTGAAATATTTCAGTTGGTGTGCAATGAATCTAAAATATATGAAAGTTTAATTTTTATCATTACGTTATGGAAAATAATGAAGTTTTATCCAATATGCAAATTTTTTTTAGAAGGACCTGTATAACGTTGGACAAAATGTTGATCCGGCCATATCGTATATTCAGCGCACATGAGGTGAATGTTTTGCAAACGTTTTTTAGAGAAATAAAAACAGGTCGACGAATCGATGCACACATTTTTCGTCGACGTATTTTTTGCGTCAACGTCATAGATGACCTCGACGCGTTGTCCCAGCCCTAGTTTGGTGTTAATAAAGTTACTGCTGAGGCTGTGGAGGCTAGAAAATTTTGACTTGTTAAAAAAAGAAGGATACTCACACCAGGCTAGCTAATATACATTTTATTAGGCCATAAATGCATTTGTACACTAATATATATATATATATATATATATATATATATATATATATATATATATATATATATATATATATATAATAATTATTTGGATGAATTACACTTTTTTTTCATTGTAAATGTTTGTTTAAGGCATTGTTGAATACATACTGCAGTAATACTCAGACTAGGTAGGCTAATCAAAGTAATGAAAGCCCCACAAATTAAGTATATAAACAGCAAAACACATCAAAGAGTTAAAAAATATAGGTTAGCATACGTTGTTAGCTTCTTTTTTGTTTTGCTGTGTGCCTGTAATCAATCAGGCAAAACAGCTAAGAGATGATTTATCATACAAACTGTGGATTGTGTTAACACTGTTGCAGTTAATGCTTTAATGCTTCGAAACGTCATTATTTTTCATATTGATAATTAATTTTATTTATGTGACAAAAGCTTTTTTCCAAAATGATTCTGAAAATAGAATTGAGTGTCTCATTGATGAAAGTATTCATGGTATGATGCCATGTTACTTTTACATGATGATTTTATATTACCTGAGCATTTACAGGGACCACTCAAAATATTTTTCCATTATTTAGGCAAGTGGTTCCCAATCCTGGTCCTTGAGAACCCCCAATACTTCACGTTTTTTATCTTTCTTATCTGACACACACACACATCTGAGGTCTTGGAGTCTTCACTAATGAGAGTTCTTCAGGACCAGGATTGGGAACCACAGATTTATGCCAATGAAATTTATTTGATCTCTGCAGAATTTGAAACCTCTTCGACGGATATGCTCTTGTCTCATATGCTCTCAAATCACCCACCTCCAAGATCAGAGATGGATATATTGTGCATCACGACTCAATAATACTCACCACTGACTGAACACTAAAACTCCTCATGATGCTGAATCTGCTGCTGCTGATCTGTAATAGATAGAGTCCAGAGTCTGTGGTTCTGGTGTTTGTGATGGTCAGAGATCCAGTCTGATGATCCAGCTTCAGTCTGTCTCTGAGTCTATCATTACACTGAACATCTGTACAGATCTAACTCCGATCTCCAGTGATTTCAGCGATGAGAGTGTCCATGAAATACCATGTTATTGAATTGTTTTGGTTATTTATTACACGAGTGTCTAATGTAACAGATTCTCCCTCCTTCACTGACTTTCTCTTCATTTAATCTCGATCAGCATCAGAAACACCTGAAACACAAACCAACAGCTGCTGGAGGATCTTTTTTACGGAGAGGGAAACAATGAAGAAAAACAAGTTACACAACATGAAATAACTCTGGATATAAAGCCACCAAAAGTCAATTCGGATTAAATAATAGACAGTTAAAACAGATGTCCATAGAAGCTTATTGGAGATGGTGAGAGTAGAAACTTTCATCTCCATTACAGCTGAAGAGCAGCTTTTAATAAATCAAAAATGTACTCACCATGAACATCAAGGAGAAACAGCTTTGTACTTCTGCTTCCACGGAGACCAAAACTCCTGATCAGTAAATCATAAAGTCCAGAGTCTGTGGTTCTGGTGTTAGTGATGGTCAGAGATCCATCTCGATTCAGTTTCAGTCTGTCTTTGAGTCTCTTATTACGGTCTTTACACGGGACATCTTTACAGATATCCCTGAAACGTGCATCCATATATCATATGCGTTCAGCTACGAGATTTTTCGTTCTCCAAAGAACCCAATCTTCTTCGAATGGAGGCCAAATGCCATATTGTAGAGTGACTGAATCTCCCTCCATCACGAACACCGTTTTTGTTTCCAAATCAGACACAACTGGAGAAAAGATAAATATAGTCTTACCGTACACGAGTATACACATGAGCAATAAGAGACAAATGAGCAACTTTGAGACGAACTTCATTTTCACAATTATTGCGTAAAAATGTACAGATTCAGCAAACTAAGAGCGCTCTGTTCTTCCTGTTTCGAGGGACGGAGTAAAATTAATTATGGGAGGCACCTTACGCACTGGAACGCGATGATGTAATTATGTCTCGCGCCGTTATTTCAGATGACTGCATAAAAACATAAAAACAAGTCTTTGTACAATGCTTTGTAAATGTTCATTTATGGTGTTAGTAATTTAAATTTTCAATTTTAACGATTTTGAAGGCTGGTGTTTGGAATATATATATATATATATATATATATATATATATATATATATATATATATATATATATATATATATATATATATATATATGTATATGTATATATATATATATATATATATATATATATATATATATATATATATATATATATATATATATATATATATATAGTAATAAAACTGGATATGCATTATTATTATTATTATTATTATTATTATTATTATTAATCATTTTTTATTTTATTTTATTATTATAACCTTAAGATGTGAATGCTTGGAACGGCAAACACAATTTTACTCGAATTAATCAAAATGGATTTATAGCGTTTTGGAACCAAACTCTTCAAATATGAATCCCACCCTGTGCTCTCTTGTTTACTGCTTGTTTTGTTCAACTGAATTTCGAGAGCATGTATTAGACTTACTGTATCACATACATCACGTAGCTACTATACGGTATGTTCTGTTGAATATTTTGGCAAGTCATCGCTCTCTAGTGTCCCAAGGAGAAAATCACAGCTCTAATAATAGCGCTATACTTTCCCCCTGATAGAGAGCGCTATAAAAGGCAAGATACTGCTGTTCTCATAGAGGGAAAGCTAAGGAACCAATAATTATAAGCATGGCTGTAGCCAGGCATTGAAAATTAGTGAGTTCCAGGTGGTTTCTATAGTAACCCCCTTAGTATAAAATTGTGCTATAATAACCCCTATAAATACAACTAATTAAATACACTCACATTTGAAAAGAGACAGAAATGTAGATGTTTTTTGAGGGACGCTCATTTTTTAATCATACCCTATTTATTGCATCAAAGTTTGTTAATACTATATTTATGGGGTGGATAATTTTATCAGTTGTTTCACGAGTTCATACTTACATATAATTAGCTGAGGTATGGTATGCATATTTGGCGTGCTGTCCGGGGAAGGGCTCCGAGCTTGTGAATAGCCCGAACCTAGAGTACCCCCCCTTCCCGGTCTATTTATAAAGTGAACTCGAAGTGAGGAGATGGGGTGGAGGAGGGATGCTGATAAACCGTCAATGCATAGAGGTAAGTCAGCGATATTTATACTGTGGGATTGATTACTTGATTATGGTCCACCTGTGTTGATTAGGCTAAGTATCTGGCGCGCTCCTCCCGAATCTTGTTAATAAAACATCATTTATTATTCGTGCAAACATATTGTCCACCAAACGTGTTATTGTCGGATAGTCAAAACTACAAAAGACAATATATGACAATTAGCTCCAATGGCGCAGAAGATAAATTATGTGCATTTTGACATGATTGATCCGGGATCAAATCCTCCTATTGGTGAAATTTTTTCTCACTTTTCAAATTTCAAATCACATCAGAAAAGCATTTTTTCAATGAAAATTAAGTAAATAATCAATAAGTAAAGGGTAGGTGTAGGGAGGGCTTTATTGTCCCAGTAATGTGGCATCCAAATAAGTTATTATTGCATACTGATTTATAATGTACTACAATAGCGAGGTGCAGATATGTGCACTTAGTGTAAACAGCCGCTGCCTTTTTTGATTACTACCAGACTAATGCTGGCGGTGCAATGTTGCCAGATGTTATTATTACAATAAAAAAACCTATAAATAAATAAAATAAACCAAAATTATTTACGGATGCTAAACATTATGAATTATGCATGCAAATATTCATATGAGGAGTCTAGCAGCAAACTAGTCAACCAGAGAACAAATTTCTATTTTCGAAGATGAAAAATTTACAGAGGGCCGGCCCTCGGTGACCTCATAGCTGGCTACGGCCATGATTATAAATAAGGTGCACAGGCTTAAAAATAAATAAATAATCCACCTGACCTTTCAAACGTGAATTATGATGAAAAAAGTGGAAGTTAAAATGATGAATGGACCTGACATGAATCTAACATTAAATCAAAACAATACAATAATGCAATGGACAATTTCCTTTAATATTTAACTTACACATAAGATCTGTTCTGCGGTGCAAGGTAAGTCCAGTTTGCAAACATTAGTAATTAAAATGCTCCATTTTGTGTTATGTAAGGAGCTGCTTGCTCTCAAGAAAAGGTTGAAGGACGAGCCCTTGAAATGTTAAAGGTTACATGCGTCGGAAAGTTTTGGAAAGTAAAGGTCACATTCCATCTGTGTGTTAGAGACGCACTAGACTCAAATCTTAACTTTGTCTTCAGTCATTTCTACAATCACTAATGATTTCGCAAACAAACTTACGGAACAAAATCTATTTTTAACGGTCTATCAACAAAGAAACTTTGTTTTCCAGAAAGTAAATGCTTTTGAGGCACTTCGTCATCGGCTGAAAATTGCAGAATAGGACATTTTAAAAATACTTTAATACAGGACAACTTTAATAATAAGACTTTAATACAGGACAAGCTTCCTTTACAATGCATTTTATCCTAAATAAATCTTATGTACTGTTTATTTACAACATTTAGACATTGTTCATAATGTGTTAATGAAAAAACTAAAACAGCCATAATGATGTTTACATGTGTTCTGGATGGTTCTGTAGGCAGGCGGTGAACTCGTTGACCGGATGACCATGGTAACAGATCTGATAAACTGCATTAAACAGGGGGAAGCTGAAGAGAAACAGAGAAAGTTTTACATAAAAGAGTTTCCTGCGTGTCATGTGACCATTAACTGAAAACTTGAAGACTTTCGAAACCAAAACTTGAATGCTTTCTGCGTTAGCCTTCCTTAGAAAGGAAAATTTAATAAAAGAAGAATTAAGGAGGATCAAGAAATTATGAATAATCTATTTCTAATGTCTGCATAATAATCATGTAATAAAACAAAAATGTAATTGTAGTCTTATTACAAGTATTTAAAGCACTGATTGCGAACAACTCAAAAGGGAATTACTTTTCCAGCTGGTTTTTATCTTCGAGGAGCTGATGGACTTCTGCTGCAGTTGCCGGACCTTGAAGTTTCTGGCCGTTCAGCAGTTCCTTCTCAAGCTCCTCGATAGACTGACAACAAACCGAAATATTTAACGCTGCACAAGAACACTGAGAGAAAATGAAGTAACGTTCAAACCTGAGGCCCAGACATACCTTCCCCGTTCTAGCGAACGCTTCTCCGATTTTGCGGTTGCGTCCACTATAGCAGGTGGCGATGAGGTCGGCGACGCCGCAGCTCTCCAGAAACGTGGTGGTAGAAACCGGACCGGTCGTGCAGAATATCTGAGTGAAGGCAATCATCTCCATCAAACCCAGACGGATCACGGCAGCCTTGGTGTTGTTACCAAAGTCCAGACCGTCACAGAAACCAGTGCCCACTGCGACAATATTCTACAATTAAAAAAACATCCGTTCTTGACTTTAATGCCACTAAATGCTTCAGAAATCGAATGAAAATACATAGATTGATATTTACCTTTAACGCCCCACAGATCTCCACAACGTCAGCCTCTTCCACAACGGTCACACGGAAGTTTTGGGTTTGCACCAGTTCCTTTAACATGGTTCCGTGAGCTTTGCTTTTACACCCTGAACACAAAATTGTTACTTACTTGAAGAAACAGTGGCTGTACATAGCTGTATATAGTGGCACGTATAGGCACATTTTCCTTCTCCATCTCTGCTAACCAATTGTAGTTTCACAGAATTTCTCATCAGCGACCTCATTGGCCAGATTGGCTCCCATCAGCACGGTCATGGTGATGCCGAGTTTTTCCCTAATGACATCAGTGATCAGTTTCACTCCATCAGGACCCTTATTCACACCCTTGTGGAACACACACAGCGGTGTAACAGTGCTGCGGGGCCACATATAAAACCGAAATGCAACTACATATAGTAAGACACTCACCTTAATGAGAGACAATCCCAAAGCGTCCGTTTTGATGTGCCCCTTAATGATGTCACAGGCTCGGGACACAAATTGGTGAGGGATAACGAAAATGAGTATATCTGCACCCTTTATTGCATCCAACAGATCCGGAACTGCCACCTGAAGAAAAACTGCCATTTAACCCTGTTTATTTATTTTATCAAACACCATTTTAATGCTCCTTTGCATGAGTTTCTTTACTAACTTTGGTTAAGATAACTTTACTATTTAATATCCAAATTTCCATTGAAGTACTGCATTTATCATTGTTCACATGTGAAAAGCAATAAAGCTTAAAGAGTTCAAGGATCCTGGAGACGCTTTGTGTTCTCACCACATTGGGCGGCAGCTTGTGTCCAGGCAAGTATTTTACATTCTCGTGTTCGGTGTTGATGATTTCACTGAGTTTACGTCCGTTGACCATCTCCTCAAACACCCACATGTTCACAGTGTTTTCAAACGTGCTGTGTTTTGCTGCATTGGCGCCCACTATCTTGGCAATAGCAGAACCCCTGAGGAAACGAAAGAACTGTGACAATCTGCAAAGGATAAACAAAAGCCAATACTTCTGACATAAATGCACATACTGAGGGCTTAGTTAACAAAAGAACCAAATTCATCACATCAAAAAGATTATACACAGAATAAATGTGCAGTGCAAGTAGCAATAAAGTGACAAATTGTAAAGTGTCAAGTGGTGATAAGGTGACAGTGTAAAGACTAGTGTTTAAATTGTCAGTCAGATGCGTTATGAGTGTATGACGGTCCAGCAGGTAAAAAGTGCAGAGTGCCATTAAACAGGCTGAGTTTATCCTGATTATTCAGGTGGAAGTGGAAGTGGCAGTGGATTTTGACTATTTATCAGTCTAATGGCTTTGGGGTATAAACTGTTCTGGAGTCTGGATGTTCTGGACGCAGTGCTCTGGTACCGCTTGCCAGACTACTTGAGAGTGAAGCAATTGTGGATGGGATGGGTGGTGCCCTTGATGATGTCGCTAGCCCATTTGCAGATCATTTTTGTATATGTCCTGTAGTGAAGGGAGATCAGTCCCTGTGATTTTCCATGCCAGATTAATAACCCTCTGTAAAGCCTTTCTATCCCGCGTTGTGCTGTTGCCAAACCACACAGTAATGCAGCAAGTTAACACACTCTCCACAGTGCTTCTGTAGAAATTATGGAGAATCTGTGATGGCATGCCAAATTCCCTTAGCCTCCTCAGGAACTACATTCTTTGATTAGACTTAGTTTCTTACTAGTTTCTTTGTATTTACTGTCCATTTGAGGTCTTCTCAGATGTGTGCACCCAGGAACTTATAGCTGCCAACTCTCTGAGCCTCAGCATCTCCGATCAGCAGAGGCTGATAGATAGGGTTAGGTATGCTCACTCCTCCTCACGTCCACAACCATCTCCTTGGTCTTGCTGATGTCCAGTGTGAGATCGTTAGCCTCACACCATGTGACCAGTTCAGACACTTCTTTCCTGTATGCGGTCTCATCATTGTTAGTGAAAAGGCCAACGACTTTGCTGCAAAATTTACGATGATGTTGTTAGGATGGCTAGCAAAGTCATGAGTGAAAAGAGTGTACAGCAACGGGCTGAGTACACAGCCTTGAGGAGTGCCTGTGTTCATTATACTGGAGGAGTGTTTTCCGAGGCGAACGTGCTGAAGTCTACTGGTGAGAAACCTCAGTATCCAGTTACACAGTGCACAAAGCAGGCCCTTGGTTATATAACTTGTTTATGAGTTTGGAGGGGATGATAGTGTTGAATGCTGAACTGTAATCCATGAAAAGAAGTCTGGCATAGCTGTCTTTATTTATTTGATAACTATTATGGAATACAATGATTACATTATAAAACTTTTAAAATTGTGTCTGCAATCATAAATGCATCCTTCTAAATATAAACTTGATAATCCTCGAACACTGGAAGCAAGAAACATGCAATTAAGATACTAATTGTGGACGGTAATAGTAATTCAGTTCATATCATATTACAGCTTTGCTTCAGTAGGCTATCTGCAAGGCCATAGAAAAAAAGTTTATGGGTCAGAAAGAAAAGACTGCAGCCTATTATTTTTGTTTAATAAGGACCAGTGGACATTTGGGTCAATCATTACTCAGCAATTATTACCCAAGCAACTAAAAAATCTGTAATCTATCCTAATGTTATCTGTAATATTCAAAGAGCAGAGAGGTTAGGTATTCCTGGTTCACACCTGAGATCCGCAGAGGGAAGCCATGCAACATATACTAGGGTGACAAGACAGCCCTGTTTTCCAGGGACAGTCCCAGTTTTTGAAGTTGTCCCTGGAAATGTCCCCATTTTACACCACGTTCAAAACAACCCGCAAATACACTGAAAAAGCCCAACCAGCCAGCTGGCTATTATATGATTGTGATTATATTCCCCATTAGAGGACCCGCCAGCTGATTACTTGGTCGTAACTCGCAAGCCTTTATTGTTGCCATGTAAAGCTTGGACGAGAGCAGAGCACTATTATCATCAGTTATCGAAAGAGATCACGTTATATACATATTAAAACAAAGTATTACTGTTTGTGTGCAGTGTATAACACGGCATGAAGGTTGCGGGATTGTTTTGCACACAATAGTCCTGTTAAACATTCCTGAAACTCACAAAAAATATATATATAAAAAAATAAACTTATCAATTACACTTGCACAATAACATTTGCAGAAAGCAGA
This sequence comes from Carassius auratus, assembly GCF_003368295.1. Taxonomy (NCBI): domain Eukaryota; kingdom Metazoa; phylum Chordata; class Actinopteri; order Cypriniformes; family Cyprinidae; genus Carassius; species Carassius auratus. The sequence goes on along the minus strand of NC_039264.1, from coordinate 6,210,158 downwards.
TACTTTCTAGTCAATATGAGCCTAAAATCCAAAATATTAACCCTAATTTGGGATAGAAAAGGTCAATTTCCAGAAGCATATTTTTATAAACAAAATTTGACGATATGTATCGGAATTAAAAGTCTATCATTTCATATAATGGTCTATCGTTTATTTTGTGGTGCTTCAAAAAACATGGTTTACGGTAATACATTTTCATACTTTGAATGACGTTTGTCTTACATGCATTACACGGGGATGCAGACAGAAGCATAAATAATAGCATGTGCGCGCTCACATCACGTGGCAGTGGGCGTGGTCACGGCGACTTAATGTTTGCAAACATTTTTATGCACTGCAGTTTTAAAACAACTGATTTTAGGCCGTTGAAACACAAACAAAATAGCTATATATGTTCACTGTCTCTGTTTCTGTGTGAGAAGAGTGCTTAAGACACGGATCAGTTGCTAATAGAGCTTGTGAGCATTTTTTTCCGTTTTATTGGCTTTGCACGATTGCATAAACAGTTATATGCGTCCAAATGCCCAGTTTTGCAAGTATCCTCATAAACACAGTCATTTAGGTCTTAAGGGAATGTAAACAGTTGCGAGAGAAAGTTAGCTACGTCAGACTTCGTACTTCCGCTCAGTTTCAGCTCGCTTCTGTTTACGAAGCAAAAGGAAATAGCAGAGTTTGGTATTACCAGGCTAAGAGAACGCGCATATTTAACAGTATATTGGATCCGAACCTCGGTCTTAAAGGGGAAGCTGTCCAATATTCGTCCTGTCTGCCATTCATGAAAACCTCTCACTGCTCTTGACTAAATCACTTTTGTAACTAGAATAAGAAGAAAATAAATAATAGTAATACTATATATATGGATATAACTTACACAGTGAATACTAACTCATTTACACAATGGATTTCTTATTTATGGTAGTTTTTTTTGTTGTTGTTATAATTAAGTATAAGTATAATTAGTTTTCTTGTTCTTATTTCATCACTGACTGTTTATTTATCTCCAGTGAGCTTGAGTTATTTTTTAGTTTTGTTTGTATTATTTTCTTGTATTAGTTTGATATCGACTCGAAACTGGTGACAAGGATTATGAAAATTGGCAAAGATCTTAATATAAAATAAAAAAAACGTATTAAATTAAATGTATGCATTTAGCAGATGCTTTTATCCAAAAGTGACTTACAGTGCATTCAGGCTATCAATTTTTACCTATCATGTGTTCCCGGGAATCAAACCCCCAACCTTCCACTTGATAACGGAATGCGCTACCAATTATTAGCTACAGGAACACTAAAATAAAAAAAATTATTATTATTATAGTATTAAAATAAAAATAACTATATCAAGATATCGTTATCTTGATATATGTGTTTATATCGTGATTTATGATTTTGGTCATATCGCCCACCCCTAGGTAGTATGTATTTAGCCAACACACAGTTGTACATTTTTAAATACAGGTAAAAAGTTAAATAGTTACACGGCCACCCCTGTATAAACTCTGGCCACCCCTGTGGCCACCCCTAAGATTATTTGTAGTGGGCACTGGGTACTATTAATTTAAATGCAGAATGTAAATTCACAATAGTTTAAGAAGTGAAAAAAAGTGCAGCACATGCTGCAGCCACAGTTTTGTGTCTCTGAGCAACATTAAAGTGTTTCGTTCCTGAATGACTCAACCGTTTAAATGATTCGGTTCAATTGCAATGACTCACTTATTAACAGTGACTCGCTGCCACCTATTGGCATTGACATTTTATGGAACCTTTTCATTTTTTAAAGGGGGGGTGAAATGCTATTTCATGCATACTGAGTTTTTTTACACTGTTAAATAGTTGGATTCCCATGCTAAACATGGACAAAGTTTCAAAAATTAAGATGTACATTTGAAGGAGTATTTCTGTTCCAAAAATACTCCTTCCGGTTTGTCACAAGTTTCGGAAAGTTTTTTTCGAGTATGGCTCTGTGTGACGTTAGATGGAGCGGAATTTCCTTATATGGATCCTGACTCACTTCTTCCTGGAAGAGCGCGTGCTCCCGTATAGCGAGGCTGAGCAGCACAGACATTTCACTGATCAGAGCGATTCACTGATCAGAGCGAGAGCGTCGCGAAAAGTCACAAAAGAAGTGTGTTTTTGGTTGCCAGGGCAAGACAACCCTGCACAGATTACCAAAAAAAAAAACAGCATTAAGGGACCAGTGGATGGAGTTTATTTTTACAGAGCATCAACGGAGTTGTGCAAGTGTTTGTGTTTGTTCCCCTGCATTTCGAAGATGCTTGTTCACAAGGCCCAGTTTGACGCCGGATTTGCGTATCGTTTATTTCTTAAGGATGATGCAATCCCAAGGAAAAAGGGTCACGATCGTGTGTTGGAACTGCAGGCGGTGAGTAAAACTGCTCCAAATATCTCTGCCTCCTTGTTAGTGCGTCCCCTCCCATGCCGGTGACTCGGGTTTGAGCCCTGCTCGGAGCAAGTCGTTGCTGCTGCTGCTCTCGTTCAGTTTCAGCCTCTGGATCTGATTCTGGATCATAAATAAACGGCTGAATCTGACTGTAAGCCATGGTTTCTTTTGGATGATGGTTTTTCCCTCACGGTAATGTCACAGTTTCCAAATGCTCTCAACGCAAAAGCCTACTGGTGCTCGTGATTCTTTAGCTCCGCCCACACGTCACGCCTCCAGTCTGTCGTGTTTTTCCGGGAAAAATCGGTACAGACTATCTTTCTCTTATGAATATAATAAAACTAAAGACTTTTTGGATTTATGAAGGATGCAGTACTACTCTATATGTACTCAAGATTAACAGGATATTGAGTGAAAACGAGCATTTCACCCCCCCCCTTTAAATAATTTCAAACATCAGTTTTCAATGTTTTATCTTTAAAATATCAAAACATTATTTATTGATTTGTAACTGCAGGTTAAAGTATTCCATGTTCCACGGAGTTGCATTAAACAGTGTGTAAAAACATCTAAATGGCACTTCAGGTGCAGCTTCTGTTTTATCTGCATTGCAAAGATCAATTTTGTTGATAATGATTGCATGTGCTTGGTAAAAGCCCAAATGCAAGTATTTGACCTAAAACATGGTGCACACTTTTAGAAACAATGGTGTAAAGGTAAAAATAAAATAAAAAATCTGGTGTCAGCACAATTAAAAATAAGATATCAGCACAATAACACTCAGCAAAATAGTCTAATTATCGTTATCGATAAAATCCTAGAACTCACAGAGATATAACTTTTTGTCTATATTGCAAACTCTTATATTTTTTCTTTATTTTAATGTGCCACCCCAAAATTTACTGTGGCCTCATTTGGCCACCCCTGTTAAAATTATCTGGGGGCGCCACTGGCAGGGGTTAAAAATGTTCTACTTGAATAATTTTACTTTCTATCTATCTATCTATCTATCTATCTATCTATCTATCTATCTATCTATCTATATCTATATTAATGTATATTAATGTATGGTACCCACAAAAAAATACAAATTAATTAATTAATTAATTAATAATAATAATAATAATAATAATAATAATAATAATAATAATAATAATAATAATAATAATAATAATAATACGGAACTAGGAAATGCCCCGCGGTTTTCATTTTAGAAATCTTTTCACCTTAACGTATGCATCATTCTTCAATTTTCTAAGATAGAAATAAGTTAGATTTCTGTTTGTGCTGTTTCCAAATACCCTACACTTCAGTCAGTAGCTTTGCATTAATAAACATAAACCAGCAAAAACAATGTAAAATAATCACGCAGTGTAAATGTCACGAACCAGTTGCCAGAGCCGATGATGCAGACTTGCTTAGCCGTCATACTGCGTCTGTCAGCCGGCTGTAAGACTTCCGTGTGCTTGAGACCCGCTGATGGTCCGGAGACAAACCTGTGGACGTGCTTTTAAAGAGCCCTAGGACGCGCCTCACTGCCCTGAACGCGCATTGGCTGATTTCTGAATGGTTTGTTTTCCCCCACGGCATAATCCGTTATGACGTTTTTGTGGGCGTTCCGACCAATGCCGAACAAGAGAAAAGCACCCGGATGCAGCCTGAAGATCGTGGCGGGGCTGCATCTTGGGCGGAGCTGCATGTGTCGCCCCGCCCCATACCTACTCTGATTGGTTCGATAGGTCATGAATATTAGGTTCAGAGAAATATGATAGAACCTGTGTGCGTAGTTGGTGTAAGACGGAATAGGTTGTTTAAAAAGCTAAAAACGCTTAGTTTTAAAAAGCCTTCATAATGCACAGAAGAAAGAAAATAACACATAAGTCTGTAACTCGCCATGTCCCTGAAATGATTGTCTTACTTAACCAAGCTGATCTTTAGGCTAACAGACGAACAAGCCACTACATTTAATACATGTCTTCAGATAGAAGAATAAATTATGGATTCAATATTTTTTGAATATGTGATTATTTCTTGTGAGAAAGGAAATGAAAAGGATGGATCAGTTTTATTTTCATTTCTATAGCTTGAAAAGACAATTATTGTTACATATAGGCTATTTATCTGTCATGTAGTTGATAAATGACACCGCATTAGGCTAATGTTGTCGGCTGTGTGCCATTTTAATTTTTATTGATTTATTAAGCTTGAAAGCACATAAATGTATTTTTGATTAAAACGTCTTTAAAATAAGTTTGCATCTGGTGAAGTACAGCCAACTTCTAAGTTGAAGCAAGTGCGGTTTAGCTGGGGGTATTTTTACATTTATTAAGTAGCTACTGTTGTACACAAGGTGTACATTTTCAATAATCTTGTTAAACAAATCCAAACTGATCAAACTCAAGCTATGTAAACCAGTTATAGGCCTACGCATCTTCAGTCCAGATAATATTTTTTTCCAGACACACTATTATTGTAATTTGTATTGAGAACATTTGGTTCAATCACTAAAAAAAAAAATAATAATAAAAAAAAAAAAAAAAACAGAACATGCAGAATCAAACGAGTTCATTCAAAGAAAAATAATGCAAGGTACTTGTTTCAAATCACCCTTGCTGCTGGAATAGAATATAATAATAGGGCTAAAGATGATACATAAGAAAATCGACTTACATTATCTAACGTAATTGACTGTTTTTGTGTGGGTCTGCAATTGTTTGTAATAGCATCTATTGTGACATAAAAAGTTATGAAGCATGACACAGCCTTGAGGTTTTGTACTAGAACAGGTAATTAACTGTTGGAGTGCTACAAACCTAATAACTTCTCACCACAAGGACATCAGTGTAAAGGGAGAGAATTACTTTCACGGATAATAAAAAAATTACACTCAAAATTCTAATATTTTCCTAATAATATTATCAATGCGTAATGCATATAGGCAATATTTTTTTCTCCCATCCATTGCTATGGTTATCATTATTCCATTGCAATTACGAAAGTGAAGTGTAACGCAATAGAACACAAGGGCCATTCAGAGGTGTTTACGACATAATCAGATGTCTGCAGTTAGCCAAATGCTACAAAAACATGGCGTCAATATAAACGTTTGATGCTCTCCAGAGTGTAAACACTATTACGCACTGGAGAGGCTGCCAAATCGGTTTAATCAAGATCTTATTAGAGTTTAAAAATCTATTGAGCACTTTTGGAAAAAGATTAAAAGATGTATTGATTACACTTTACACCGGCTTCTGCATCGATACAAGATTATCTTTATTATAACACAAGGGCTAACAGAGAAATACAACATTTGGTCCATTAAAGAAAATAAAGAAAAACAAGATTGTAAAATATAAAAATCAAAGCAAATGCATGACTTTAGGAAACCAACAAAATATAGGTAAAACTTAAACTACCCAGAATGTTTTTAGCACTTGACTTCGAAACGTTTTGAATTACTTGAGTGGAAGAACCCATGGCCTCTCTGCAGCGCATCTATAAAATATTAAAAGACTTGTCCGTCTTCCCAGACATTTTGTGGGTTTCACGTTGTCCTCCTTTCAGAGCTACAAGTTGACTTTAATGAAGATAATTAATCAAATAAACCAAAAAACTATAAAGACAATTCTCTAAATGTATCAATACATATCACAGCAAGGTTAGATTGGAATTACTTTAGTCGAGGGCGAAGCTTGTGACCAAAAGATCTATAATCAACCAGGTCGATTGACAATACATCTAATCGAGTGGATCTAAAACCACTATTGAACGGAGGACGTGGAAAAAAACTCTTATTTACTGATAGTTGCAGAAAACGTTAACCAGTAAGCTTGCTTTAAACGCCAACAGACTTGTCTGAGGAACTTCCTCCAAATAATTCATCTTCACAAGAGCTGAGGTACTAAACTACGTCATTATCCGCCATCTATGCTTAACTAGACTAGATCTTCATAAAGTTCATATTATGAGAACATTAAAATATCAAAGACAATATCAATAACTTTAAAAATAAACAATGACCCCTCCAACTGATTGGTTAATATGGAAAGCAGCGAATGGGCTCAAACATTAGCACGTCCAAGAGCATTCTTGCGACTTGGAATTAAATTATCCAACGAAGCCTGTCAGTTTGGTCGGAAAACCGCATTTTCCAAAGTGACAGCATTGCAAAATCACCTTGACGAATGTTCAGTCACACGGGAACCTTGAAATAAGGAGGTCAAAATAAGGATGACAGCAGACAATGGGTTGTTTTTCTGGGCAGCTACAGCAGGACAGCACAAGATAAACTGTAATATAACTGTAGTGATCAGCGTCTGGAGCACAGAGCAGTAGGACATTTGCTGCCCAGAGAACCAATTGGTACTGTGTCGTGACGGCCGGGAGCTTGCTTATGTGTTTCGAATGCCAAGAGCCTGTTCCAGCTCCTGTCTCCTTTGCTGAACCTGAGAGAACGAAATCGAGAGAAACGTCAATAAAAAGACGAGTGATTTCCCATGCAAGCTTTGAGATTTCAAATATTTCAAGGTGGCTAAATAAGTGTAAAGTATTACCTTTGAATAGAAATATCGGCACACAGCTTCCTGAGCCCAGGGCTGGTAGTAGAACTCGGCTCTCCTCTCCTCCTCCGGGTTTCCAACCACATCTGTCATGGTCTGCATGGACGCAAAATTCAGACACCAACAGAACAAGATGCAACAGTTACTGATTAATGGCTTTTGTCTGGAGCAACACTCTCTCTGCAGCATTAAATCCCAAGGAAATACACGCAACTGGGTCACAACAGATGCTATATTTTTAGCCTGATAAATTCTGAGTGAGCAAACAGATGCAAGCTTTATTTCCCTAGCGGTTTACAAATTCAGCATCCTATACAACTGCCTGTGAAACATCCTCCCAAACCCCGAAATCATTACAAGTCCACTCAGTTGAGCAAACAGACAGATGGAGAAAGACTACAGCTCTTAGCGAAGGTTAAACGACTTCTTCCGACAAGCGAACTAAGAGCTTAGCAAAAGCATTCATGAACCCTGAAGGCTTTATAAGAGAAAATGGAACTTCCAAATTCATGCATCCAAAAAACATGGCATTATCATGGGACCAGGGTAAAAAGTGTGGTATTGCCACTAATACTTATAGTATTAGTGTTCCTGTGGCTCAGTGGTAGAGCATTGCGTTAGCAGCGCAAAAGGTTGTGGGTTCGATTCCCAGGGAACACATGCTAGGTAAAAATGTTAGCCTGAATGCATTGTAAATCGCTTTGGATAAAATCGTCTGCTAAATGCATAAACTTAATTTGGACTCACCTTCAAGTCTCGGCATTGTGACTGGAGCCAGTCGTTGATGAAGCCCTGCGGGTCTCTTGCGAAGCTCAACATGAACTCCCTTTGAGTCTTCAGGTGGTTAATGGTTTCGATGGTCTCATGAATCTACAAGGATTATACAACATGTTTACTATACAACAGTTAGTTCTGGTTCACTTGTTTGGATGTGTACTCCATATAAAAGTTCTTTATTAAAACTGTTGTATAAGAGCAAAATCACACTCCATCTTGCTTTACATCATAACAGTTTTAACTGTACTCCGATATTTTATAAACAAACAGACTAAATACAATGGTCAACCACTGACTGTGAAGGACATATTTTGACTGTTGCAAACTGACTAGTGGTTCAACTGGGTCAAAGGGGAACAGCAAAAAATAATAATAATAAATAAGTTGAATAGCCTGGAGGTTAATATACATATATGAAAGTGGCCAATGAATCACAATTCCACTTTTGATTGAGTGCAGTGCCATAGAAAGGATAGATGAACTCAAAGAAACTCAACTTTAACCCACAGCTGATTTATCTTCGCAATTCAGCCAATTCACAATCACTTGAACTGAAAACCATGATTACATCAAGCATGGAGGAGTAACTGTGGCAACAATATATCCACGGCGAGTCCGGCTTCTATCCCTGAAGTGGCTACTAGACTACTAAAATTTCTAAGCAAACAGATTAGGATAAAATTAAACATGTCCAGAGCTGACAGAAAGCAGGATGCTGTTCTCTCTGGCTTGGCTTCTGTTCGCAAGAAAACCGTTTGAAAACATTCAGACCGGCGTGTTGCCAAGAGCCACTCTGATATGCAGCAGACAAGCACAGGCTGTGCAACAAAACACCAGTGCAAAGGCAAAGGCAGAGCTCTCCCCTGCAGAGATGTACTGAGCACTTTGAAAGACGTTTTGTCCAGCCAGAACAAGGGGGCTTTTGGCCATATTCCAAACCTTGTTGTCGAGGCCTGCAATCTCTTGCTGACTGGCTGTGGAAAGCAGGAAAGAGTTCATCTGAGTCTTCAGGGTGTCATCTACCTCCACGTCTATATCATAGCACGCCGTCTTCTTCTGGTCATTGGGGTCCACGCTGAGATACAAAAGGATGTTTAGGCGTTTAAATCACATTATGGGGCAGAAACAACAATTCTAAGTGACATCATGTGGGTGATGGTTACCTTATGACATGGTTGATGATGATTGGCTCGGGGGGCATCAGTAGTGCATGCAGCCGTTGAGGAATCTCAGAAAACTTCATCCTCTGGGTTTCAAAAATCTAAAACAATGAGAATCTAATTATTGGGTTTCAAATAGTCTCAGTCTCACGCCTAAACGTTGGCTAAACATCAGATGCATATGGGACACAAAAGGGGAAACACTTCAAGAGTGTTTAATTCATCATCGGATTGGTTGAATTATACATTTCAGGGGAGACGTGTATATCACGTTCAGAAACGTTCTGCATGGAAACAAAAAAGCTGTGGTGCCAAACCCCCCCACAAAAGACAGGGTTTATAATTGTTACGTCAAGCGCTTATCAGGATCAACTAAACGCTGGATATTCAAATGTCAAATATTTAGTTTACGGCATATAAACTTTAAAGTATGTCCAAGAGTTTTACTCAGCTTTCCACACCTGAAACGTGACACTGAACAAAATGAACTGTGTTTGTTTGTTATGTCGGTCTAAAGGCCTCATGGGCGGGCCTTGGCCAATGAAAGCTGCCATGAATTCCAAACCTTCAGCCATCAGGCTGATGATCTGGCTATGCGAGATTAGGTTTCAAAGATCTTGAATTAGGAAAACCGTAAAGTATTGGTTTCCAAAAATCTTTTGCGAGAACTGAGAACTATTGGGTTTCAAAGATCTAAAACCGGGATAGACAACTCCGGTCCTGGAGGGCCACTATCCTGCAGAGTTTAGCTCCAACCCTAATTAAACACACCTGAACAAGGCAATCAGTGTTTTCAGGATTACTAGATAGATACAGGCAGGTGAGTCTTTATGAGGGCTGAAGCTAAACTCTGCCGGATAGTGGCCCTCCAGGACTGGAGTTGCCTATCCCTAATCTAAAACAATGAGTATAAACTATTGTAGGGTTTCAAAGATCTCAAATGAGGAGAACCAACAATTATTGGTTCACAAAGATCTTGAATTAATGAGTAGTGAAAATTTCGGGTTTCAAAGATCTAGAGTGAGAAGAAGTGAGGTAACTAGGGAAATCTTTAAAAGGAGGACTGACAATTTTGGCTTTAATTATCTAAAAACAAGGCAAACCTAAAAGGAACAGGTTTCAGAGATCTTGAGCGAGGAGAACCAACAATTACTGTTTTCCAAAGATCTTGAATCAGAACCAATAATCATTGCATTTCAAATATATAGAATGAAAATAACTGGTCCAATTAGTTAATTTTATCCTTGAAAAAATACATATAAGGAGGGCTTACAAGGTCTTGAATGAAGAGAAACAGCAACTAATGGGTTCCAAAGATCTTGGAGGCAAATTGTAGATTTTTGGGTTTTATTGATTTAGGAGGAGCAAAAATGATTGGGTTTCAAGATCTTAAACAAGGAGAAGCATCAATTACTGAGTTTCGAAGATTTAGAAACGAGAACCACCAACAGTTATTGGTTTTCAAACATCAAGAAAAAAACTAATTTCTTTAACAGATCTGAAGCCATTAGCATTACAGCTACTGTCCTGTAGGACTGGGAGATGAATCTATTTTAGCGATTAATTCGAATGTTTAGTCTACATCAATTTGTTTGAATGAAATTCGGTTTTCTTTTTTTTTTTTTTTAAACTCACCATGTCTACACTGGACACAAGTGGTGCAATCCAACAAAAGACAAGAGAACCCATTGATGTTGTCTACACTGGACACGAACCCCATCAGTAAACTGATACCTCGTTCTATTTATGATGAAATGTACTGACATTACATTCAGATGATTTGCAACTGTAGTGTGGTGTCATCAAGTTTAGACAGAATTACAGAACACCTAAACCAGTGGTATCACAAAATAGAAATATAGAATAGAAAATGATTTTCACTTGCTCTGTCCTACGTCCATGATACTAATTCACTGTGCAGTTGCCAGTTTTAATCTGAACAGCTCTTAACGCCAATTGTGCACTTGGATGGTTAGATGCATGACTAGTAAGTATACATATATAAATAAAATAAAAACTTAATGTCTTTCCAGCATTAAGGTACAACTGCTCTTTTTTTTATATAAATCAACTTGTATCAGTTATAAATTTGACTGGTAAAGGATAAAGAATGAGAGCCCCCTTTGTATTTGCCCCCACTGCATATCAGGGATGACAGATTGATAAAAAGACATGCTATATATATATATATATATATATATATATATATATATATATATATATATATATATATATATATATATATATATGACTAGATGTAACTTTATACTTTGTGGTAAAAGTGGCTCTGTGATCGACTCTGCCCTTTCAGTGCGGCTCCCATGAAAAAAAATAATAATGAAGACCTCTGACAGTCTCACCAACATTTACAAACTGCATCCAGTATAAGAATGGTAGATTTTGTTACGGAACATTTTCACTGTTTACAATGGCAGGGCCTGCCATCTTGTATTTTTGGCTTGTTGCTTCTGATTGCACTTTAACCCAAAGGGAACAATCCAGATCAAACCCAAGAAGGTAAAATCAAAACAAGATCAAATTAAAACTGGTTTTGAACAATTTCTTTGTTATCTGAAAATTGAGTTTAAGTGGTACCTGTTGGAGGTATTTATCACAGTTAATGAACTCTCGTTCATGAGGGTCCTGGAGTTTGTGGGTCTTGACGTACTGCCACAGAGCCTGGATGATCACGGGCCGCGTTTGAGTGTGGATCCCCAACAACCGGGCAAGTCTGGGGTCCAACTTAAACTGAGGAGGCTAGAAAGTGAACAGTTTGTGTCATTAGTCACAGCTCCTCACATTTACTAATAACGTGGAGCGGTGCCACCTGCTGGTAGTTTCTGAAGAACAACAAGGGCTAAGCTTGGAATAGCATACTTCATGCATTATGTAAACAATGGATATTGGTGCTTTGTCATGTTTGTAATCACCTGGTAATCCAGCATGAGGAGTACAGTACAGCGGACGCCAACATCTCCAGGCCTCTTCACCTGAAATCCATCGGTCTCTTGAGTCGTGGCTGTTCGGTGCCACTGGAAACAACACAAAGACACTTTAATTAGTGAAAAATGGCACAAAAGTGGCATTACAAGAGATCTAGGGGACAGTACATCAGTGGACTAAGTTTAAAGCACTACAGTTGAGAAATGCACTTTTCTGCATCTCACCTCCACCAAATGATTGTCAGGTCCATATAAGTCTTTGTCCAACTCGATCACTAAAGACTTGAAAAAAGAAGAAAACTTCCTCTTCTGCTTGGTGGCTTCATACTTGGACACAGCAGTCTGAAACAGAGAAACACAGTTTTCAGAAATAATAAACAATAAAGAGTTTGCCTTTACGATGACAGAATCTCATTTACGTCTTCAAGAAGTCGTCCCTCCACACGCAGCTCCCAAGATGCAACGGTTCCTTCGCCGTCCTCTGCATCCGGTTTGGCAGGGTTGAAGGTGTTGGAGATAAATATCCGTAGTTTTCGTTTTTGCTGCACACAACAAAGTTACACCTTTTGAACAACTGTATGACCTACATGAATTACGATAAATAACTTTTTTAATATAATCTAAATAATTCCTTTCAAAAGTCTTTTTTTTATTATTGACTTTCATTGAAAGTAACAAGTTTTATTATTTAAAGGGTTATTCTATTATTTCTTAAGATTAAGAAACTGAAGCCTTCGCCTTATTTTTCTTGAGTATCAAGAACACAGGAACACTTAACAATTGTAACATTGTAAATTAACAATTATTTTATGGCATTACTTTACAAAATAACAAGAGTTATTGGTGTTTGGTCACAGTATTCAACACCCAGAGGCAGGGTCGTAGCTGGGGTCAGCGGGGCCCCGGTGAAGGTTGTTCCAGTGAGCCCTGTTTGAAATTGTTTAATTTGTATGTTCGTTTATTTTTATTTATTTTTGCTATTTACACAATCTTTAAGTTTTTTTCAAGTTTGTAGGTGTCCAGTTACAGAAACCGAATAATTAAATGTAAAATAGCAGTGTATAGTCTTCAGTGTAAAAAATAAAATATACAATCAAACCAAAATTTATTCAGACACCTTAAACATTTCTCACATTATTACAGTTTATTTGCTATTGCTTCTAAAATGGTTATAAAATATGACAAGAATTTAGAGTTAAACTGTGTCAGAACCAAATTCATCTTGATAATGTCATAACTTTGATAGAAATGTACGTAATGGATTACAATCAACCAAAACTACAGACAACTGTTATTATGACAATATTTACTCAACTATCAATACTTCGATGACCAATTACCAAGCAATGCTTAATTTTGTTCAGACTGTGGTGTGAAAAGGTCGCATTAGCAATTCAGAAAGAAAAAAAACACATAAGCAATGCATGGTGCTTTATAAGGTGCTGAATAATTTTTGGTCCCAATTTTATAGATATATAGATAGATAGATAAAACATTTATATCTATCTATTTCACTAGCAGTTCACTGTATGAAGATTATTTGGGTATAATATGTCACAGTTTGCTTATACTCACTTACAAAAATGTATTCGTTTTCTGTACCTACTAGTAAAATATGTATATATCAAAAATTATATCTGGAGTCTGGATAATTTTTGGTTTGACTGTGCATAAATTCTTGTTAAAACTACAAAGTAGGGATGCTCATATTGACCGTTTAACCGTTAACCGAAAGTAAAAATTTTGACCGATTAATACTATCAGTTAAACGGTTTAAACGTTTTTTTTTTTAGGTTATTTTTGTTTAGTTTGCTGCATGGTTTCGAAAATAAAATAGCCTAGGCTACTATATAGCTTATTTATTAACTCACGGAGCGCGTCGGCACGCTCAACCACACCCGTGACACATGCCTGCAGATTTTTTTTTTTCTGAGCAAGGGAAGCAAAATGAAGCGAGCGAAAAGAAGCACTGTGTGGGATTATTTTAACAGAAAGGGCGACAAAGTTACCTGTAAATTATGCGGCGCCGTATTAAAACACAGCAGTAGCACAAGTACGATGCAGTACCATTTACGAAGCAAACACCCACAAGCTTCGAGTGATGAAGGGCAACAAACTCTGCCCTCCATGTTATCAGGGAGAAGATGCGATGCACGGCGATCTGAGGAGATGACGCACTGATTATCCAGAAGCAGAGGTTGACATCTACATGAGAGACGATCCTCCTCCTCTGGATATTAATCCTCTTGACTGGTGGAAAGCAAATGATAGGCGTTAGGCGCTTCCCGAAGCTGGCCACTCTATCGAGACGTTACCGATGTATTCCCGAAACATCTGTCCCATTGTAGAGGGTGTTTTCTGCCGCGGGTCTAACTGTCAACAGGTTGCGCTCCAAACTGACCCCACATCACGTTGATATGTTGCTTTTTTACATAAAAATTAGACAAGGTTTGAGGTAGGGCTGCTATTTTTATTTAATTAAAAATCTTAATCTAACGGGAAAAAAATCCGGTTTGAAAGCTTCGTTCAAACGGATTCAGTGTTTCTTTTTGTCATCTTAATTTGTTAATTATTTAAGTTAAAAATATATATATTTAGTGTAGGCCTATTTTGTATTTAATTTGTATTATTTTATTCTATTTTTCTCTCACTGTCAGAAATACTGCAGGTGCGTGGAAATTTAAACTGAATCCAGGTTCTGTTGTTGATCTGTTCTGTATGCTGCTGTTTGTACTTTGCACGTTAAAATAAACCCTTTGATTAAAAAAAAAAATGTTTGTATTTTTTTAAAGGGTCACAGATATGCGTTAATTTTATTTGTATTTAATACCAATTCAATATTATAATCTTATCAGTTAACGGTTAATAATCGATTAACCAGCGGCGGTTGTCGGTTGGGAAAATTAATCGAAATGAGCATCCCTACTACAAAGTAATTCAATCAAGAGCAGTGAGTGATTTTTCTTTCATTAACATTTTAGCAGCTAGTAGCTAAATTAGGCCTGTCACTTTCAGAGACGATGAACGCATCTTTTCCCTCAACTGTTTACTTTCACTTAAGAAATAACGGTTTTAAGTTTTTTCGAGCATACTTTCCAAGACGGGTATTTTGACATTATGTAT